>NW_016107489.1:2155102-2169093 GCF_001604975.1 Cebus imitator
AGGGCAATATAGCAACATATTCCAACATTTTAAATATGTGAACTCTTTGACTCACCCATTCCATTTCTAGGGATTCTTCTTTTAGACATTCTTACATACATGCACTAAGAAATATCTACAAGGATGTGCAGTACAGCTTTGTTTATAATAACAAAAATTAAAAAAATACAAAGTATCCATTAATAGGATCACCACTTAAATGAATAATGGTATGCTTATACTATGTAATACTATTAAGTTATTAAGAATGAAATAGAATTATATGTACAAACTTGGGAAATCTCCAAGATATAATGATAAGTGAGAAAATTAAGCTGCAATGCAGTGGAAAGAAAGTGCACCAATCCATTAACAATATTATCTTCAGGGTAGGGAATTAGAGAATAATTTTATTCTGAACTCTATACATTTTCATACTTCTTTATTTCTAAGGAAGCAATACATTTATAATAAAAGACATGCATTTTCTTAAAAAGTAGAAGCCCACCCTCCACTCCACCCCTAGCTTCCCTTTTGGACACAGTGGAACATAAGCACTGGGCTGTTCATGGACTGGAAAAGCTAGAATCTGCTTTTCTCCAGGTGCTCCATGAGAGAGAGGCACAGCTCTGACGGCTGCTCCCTCCCAGCTGCCAATCACTCCCTCTCTTCCTCTGATGATTCTACTGTGGGGTTGCGGGGAGAGCATAGAACAGGATAGGCAAGAGAGGGACAAGTAGGTGGGAGAGCTGTGACATCAAAAGCTGCCTCTGCCTCTTTCTCCTCAAATCTGCCTGTCAAGCCCAAAATTGGAAGGGAAACGAACTGTAGCTATATCGGCTAACTGAATCAAGAAACAGCCTTCCACCTTCACTTACAGTGACATCGGCCCAGTGATTCTGGACAGGGGCCCCCAGCAGTAGAGAGTTCTGCAGACACACATGCTGACCTACCCAGGCACTGCCTGAAGAAGGCAAATGGGGACACAGCTACTTGAAAAGGAAAAGATAGAAACAAATGAATGAATTCCATGAATTGGTAAATTGCCTAATTTTTCTCTTTCTCTGAGTGTCCTTCATCTCTGCTTCAAATGGTGGAAAAGGGCACCAGAATGAGGCTGCTGCCAGCTTTCTTCTAATGACTTGCCAGGACCTAGGACTGATATTACCAATATTCTAGAATCTGAGGAAAGGGCATTATGCCAGATGAGCCTCTCCTTCCCTCCTACTTTGTAAGGTTTAGGATCTGAACTGGACTGAGAGGGCCTGAAGTATACACTTGTGGTAAATAAAAATAATTCTAATAATGTCATATTATTAGCTCTAATAATGCTATTATTATTAGTTAAGTAATAGCTCAATGAATACCACCTTCTTACTCTGTGTCAAATACTGTACCAAGTGTTTTGAACTCATTATCTCGCTTTAAAACAATCCTATGGTAAGTATGATTATTATCCCACTTTTTAAAATGAGAGCACTAATGCTCTATTAAATAACTTTCACAACATTGCTTAACTAGTAAGAAACAACACTAAGACTTGTTTAGTTTCATTCTGAACCATGATACCGTGGTGGTTTGTACAGTAGAATCTTGGCATTCATGAGGAATACACCAAAACGAAACCAAAATATCATACTGAGCAAAGAAACTTACTTCCCTCTTAAAATTTTGCAAAAACTGCAGGAAAGATATTTTGAAAAAAATAATAACCCAACTAACACGAGAGGCATTGGTACACTGGGTAAATACCCAGACACTACAGTCAGACTACCTAGGGTTCAACTCTCAGCTCTCTACCATCTACCAGCTATGTGACCTTAGCAAACTGTTTAACCCTCTGAGTTTCAGTTTCTTCATCCTAAAAATGGGTTGTTTTGGCCAGGTGCAGTGGCTCACGCCTGTAATCCCAGCACTTTGGAAGGCCAAGATGGGTGGATCACTTGAGGTCAGGAGTTCAAGACCAGCTTGGTCAACATGGTGAAACCCCATCTCTACTAAAAATACAAAAATTAGCTGGTGTGGTGGCGTGCACCTGTATAATCCCAGCTACTTGGAGGCTGAGGCGGAGGTTGCAGTGAGCCGAGACTGTGACACTATACACTCCAGCCTGGGTGACAGAGCAAGACTCAGTCTCAAAAAAAAAAAAAGGATTGTTTTGAGGGTTAAAAGAGTAAATGTGGTAGGTATATTTGTTTCCTCTTGCTTCTATAACAAATGACCACAAACTTACTGGCTTAACAACACAAACTTATTATCTTATGGTTCTGGAGGTCAGAAGTCCCAAATGAGTCTCACTGGGCTAAAGTCAAGGTCTGTGTTTCTTCTGTAGGTTCTAGGGGAGAATTGATTTCTTTGCCCTTTCTATTTTCTACAGGCCACTTGCAGTCCATTTTCAAAGCCAGAATCATTACATCACTCTGACCTCTGCTTTCCGTGCACATTCCTTTTTCCGACTCTGACTCTCCTGCATCTCTCTTTTCTTCATAGACATTCTTGGGTCCACATGGATAATACATGGTAACCTCCTCATCTCAAAAGCCTTCATTTACTCACATCTTCAAAATCCCTTTTGCCATGTAAGGTAACATATTCATAGGTCCCACGGATTAGGATGTAGATATCTTTGGAGCCATTATTCTACTTGTCACAGTTAGATATAGAGAGAGATAGAGATATATATGGATATATACATGCTAATAGCAAGACTAAAAACAAAAAAGATTACGCATAACCAAATCAGAACTTTTAGGGAATTCCTGAAAGATAAAAAACAAGTGAGATCATATTCATGATATAATCATTGCCTAAAATATGATGAGAAGATTATTGGGGATAGTTCCAGAGGAGCACCAAGCTTGGAGTCAAAATATATAAGTGATAGAAAGGACCTTAGGTGCTTAATTAAAGGACTTCAACAGCAGTATTTGAATCTGTGGGTCCTGCTGCACCCTGTGCTTCTTCTAAGAGGCAAACAGCAGAGTTTTCCCAGTGAGGGTGAGCTGTGTGGTGCTATGGTCTAGAGAGATGGTGAGCCCCACACTCAGCAGACAAGCTACCAGAACAAGTCTATAAGCAGCACTTCCTGCTTCTCCCCTGACACAGTCCCAAAAGCAGAAAACATAATTAGCATCCAAAGACTCTCAAACACTGACAAGGTATCAGAAAAAAAAAAAATATATATATAGCCTCAAATGCATTTATTAGAAAATAAAATAGAAGGGAGATGGAGGAAGAATAGCAGCAATTAAACCCATGAAAACTAAACAAACAGAAATTCTAAAAGTTTTTTTAAAAGCAGAAAAAGTTAAGCTGATTAACAAAAATCAAAAGTTAATTCCTTGAGAAAACTGATAAAATAACAAATCTCTAATAAGTCTAATCAAGAAAAATAAGGCATCAAAGCAAGCATTAACACAGAGTGATAATTATAAATATGGGGAAGATTAAAATTAGAAGAATATTTTTTCTAATAAATTTGAAAATCTACACAAAAGGGACTATTCTGTTAAAAAATATAAATAATCAAAAATGATTTAAGAAAACGTATGATTCCTAAATAGACCATATATAACCAGATAAAATACTAAGAGTCCTAAAATATCCCCTTTCAAAAGACACCACATCCAAATAGTTTTGCCAGGGAATTCTACCAAACCTATAAAGGAATAAATACAATACAATAATAACAACAAGGAGCTGTAAAATATGCAGAAATAAGCTTATGAATAATATAATAGTATGAAATATTAATATGAAATAATGACATGAAAAACAATAAAATTTACTGAATGACTTACAGTAAGGTTAGTCAATTGGAAGCCTCAATAAGATCAAAACGTCTGTTCTCCCCAATCTGTAAATGCAATTCACAATTGTAAGTTCATTTCCAAGAGTAACTCCTGCTGGATTTTTAATGGAATTTGAAAAGAATACAGAATACAAAGATCTTCCAAATCTTCAAGTTACAAATATCATCGCTGCCTATAATTTTCTTTGTATAACTTCTATTTTCCAGCTAAAATAATCATTTCTGTGTTTCCTCTTGATTTCCATAAGCAATAATAACAATTGGTTTTCTTTTCTGAACTATATTTTGCAAAAAAAGACAAAATTCATATTTGTGAGATGAATATATTTAATATTAATTATATTGTTTATATGACATTATATACATGCCTCACCCTCTGCATGAATGTATAAGGCATACATTATCTCATCTAATTCATGCAATCCTGCGTAAGATATCTTACATTTTAAGAGGTACCACTGCCAAGCGCAGTGGCTCACACCTATAACCCAGCACTCTGTACAGCCAAGGCAGGTGAGTTCGAGATCAGCCTCACCTTTTAGAAATGAAATCCCATCTCTAAAAAAATACAAAAAAATTAGCCAGGTATAGTGGCACATGCCTGCATTCCCAGCTGCTTGAGAGGCAGAGATGGGAGAATTGCTTGAGCCCCGAAAGTTAAGGCTACAACAAACCATCATCATGCCACTGCACTCCAGCCTGGGTGACAGAGCCAGGTCTGTCTCAAAAACAAACAAACAAACAAATAATAGCATTTATTTATGTACCACCAAGAAAGAAACATCCTTGTCATCTTGTCATTTAATCTATACATATTAATCTCAGAGTTGATAAAACTAAAACAAAGTGCATCTTGGAATCAATGAAAGATGGTATTACCCCCGTGGTAAAGTAAGCAAATAGAAGCTTGTTCAGAGATTTAAGTAGCTTCTCCTTGTTAGTTTCTTCTGTGCTCTAGCTTGGAATTGTCCTGCATGGATTGAATTTCTCCCCCCTTCCCTTCCACATATCTAAGAGACAGTTTGGGTTTGTTCATTTGTTTTCAGTCAATCATGTCCATAAAAACTACATCACACTTTTCCTACTAGAAGCATCCAATTTACTTGAACAACTCCAGAAAGGTCATCACTGCCTGGGAGATTAGGATTCCTTGTGTTTAAAATTATTGTAATGTCTCATATGACCTGAAGACAGGACCTCACTCAAATAGTACATTTCATTTACTTAATAGGACTTTTCTTTTTATGTCAAATATCCCAGTGATTGGGAGCACCTGAAAAAAAAATAGCATTCTTTGGTAGCAAGAGCGCTTAATAAGGATCCAGAGGCCTCATTCCAGGCCTGGCCCTTAGTCCACAGAAGTAGTGAGAAACTATGAAAAACAGCAGCTGCCCAGCCCCTGCATGCCCTCCTTCATCCACACAACTTGGAATTGATCCTCCCGATCCTGTGCTTTAACCCTCAAGTTATAATGAGGAAACTGAGGCCCTGATGGAGAAAGTGATCAGTCCTCTTCACATAGTTCCTGGGAAGAGCATGGGCTCTGAGGTCCACCCCAGGACAGGGCTAAGCCCTGACTCATCCATTGGCTATCTATGTGAATTTAACCTCTCTGGGAAAGGCTAAAATAATTATTCCCTTAAAGTGATGAGAATTAATGAATATCTGGCACATGGCCTGGCATAAAGAACATGATCAATACAAATCACTTATTATTTGTACTGCCTACAACTTCCCATCATCATGGGAACGTCTTCTCAAACTGTGCAAAGTAAGTCTGATTTCCTGGCACGATGGCTCATGCCTGTAATCCCAGCATTTTGGGAGGCCAATGTGGGAAGATCACTTGCACCCAGGAGTTTGAGACCCACTTGGGCAGCATAATGAGTCCTCATTTCTACAAAAAATTTAAAAAACATTTTTAAAAGCCTGTAGTCCCAGCTACTCAGGAGACTGAGATGGGAGGGCTGCTTAAGCCCAGGAGGTCTAAGCCACAGTGAGCCAAGATTGCACCACTGCACTCCAGCCTGAGTGATAGACTGAGATCCTGTCTCAAAAAAAAAAAAAAAAAAAAAAAAAAACTACAGAAGCCCTTCAAATAGTTCAAGAACACAGTCCTGTCCCCCAGCCTTATTTAGATTAAACTATAAACTACACAGTCCCTTCAATTCTATTTTGTGTTACATGATTTTTTTGATACCTCATGGATCCAGCTACCCTCACTGAAAATTCCATTTGAAAATATACCTTTAGAATGATACACACCACTAATGGTCAATACAGAAAGAAAAAAACTGACAGATCACAAAAAAAAATTCACAGCCTAAAAAATAGGAAGAATTATTAATACTATCTATTTTGGAAGTGAGTAAACATTCTATACCATATATTACATTAAAAAGAAAACAAAATGGAGCCAGGCTCTGTGGCTCACAACTTTAATCCCAGCACTTTGGGAGGTCGAGGTGGGAGGATCAGTTAAGGTCAGGAGTTCAAGACCAGCCTGGCCAACATGGTGAAACCTCACCTCTACTAAAAATAAAAAAATAAAAAATTAGCCGGTCCTGGTGATGCACACCTGTAATCCCAGCTACTCAGGAGGCTCAGGCAGGCGAATCACTGGAAGCAGCCAAGATCTTGCCACTGTACTCCATCCTGGGAGACAGAGTTAAACTCTGTCTCAAATAATAATAATAATAAGAGTCCCAGTGATATGGTTTGGCTCTGTGTCTCTACCCAAATTTCATCTCAAATTGTAATCCCCACATGTTGAGGGAGGGATTTGGTGGGAGGTGACTAGATTATGACGGTGGATTTCCCCCTTGCTGTTCTCATGATAGTGAGTTCTCACTAGATGTTGTTTGATGAGGTTTTATGCTTCCCCCTTCTCTCTCTCTTCTGCCTCCATGACTGTAAGTTTCCTGAGGCCTCCCCAGCCATGCAAAACTGAGTCAATTAAACCTCTTTTGTTCATAAATTACCCAGTCTCAGGTATTATCTTTATAGCAGTGTGAGAATGGACTAAAACACCAAATGATAACTAGAAAAAAAGATATATTTTCCCCGTCCAGTCTATCATCAATGCTATGCAACAATCCTGCATGTTCTTCACATGTACTCCAAAACCTAAAATGCAATAAAATATACATACAAAAAGATATAAACCCAAAATTCACACAAGAGAAATTACAATTAGTGAAAAGTTTGAGAAATAATTAACCTCAATAATCAAAGAAACAAAGACTGAAAATGATTATGAGATGCCATTTTATATCCCAAATTAGGAGAAAAAAGGTAAAGAAAAAAGAGGTTTTACAATGAGTACACATGAACATACAGAGTGGAATACTAAGCCCTGGAGATTCCAAAAGGAAGGAGGGTAGGAGGATAGTAAGGGTTAAAAAATTACCGATTGAGTATAATGTTCACTATTCGAGTGATGGCTATACTGAAAACCCAGATTTCACCACGATGCAATATATGCATGTAAGAAATCTGCACTTGCACCGCCTGAATATATAACAATTAAAAATTTAAATGAAAGAAGAGCATTTTATCATGATAATATCCAGCGCAGGTGAGGGTAGAAAGAAACTAACGCATTTGAAAATACAAATGGCAGGATAAATTTACACCACCTAATTGGAAAACAATTGGGCAATATATATAAAAAGGAATCATAAATGCTGTTTGTTTGTTTGTTTGTCTGACACAGAGACTCTATCACCCAGGCTGGAGTTCAGTGGCACCTCTAACTCCTAGGTCCATGCGATCCTCCCACCTCAGCCTCTCAAAGTGTTGGCATTACATCTGTAAGCCACTGCACTCAGCCTCATAAATGTTTATATTAGTTGATCCAATAAAGTCAATTCGGGGAATTTATCTTTAAAAATAAAAACATTTTCTATTGTTTATATATTTAAAAAAAAGAACAAAATGACCAACAATAAGAGATTGGTTTAAAAAAATTCAGTCTACATTGTTTACTCTAACGGTTTAAAAGTCCCTGTAGCCACATAAGAAAATGGCAATAATACATAATTTATACTGAACAGTTAATAAGCAGTTAACAGTTTCTTTAAAAGAAAGCTATAAAAGTATATATATGCTGTTATGTATTTCAACTATATTTTAAAGAAAAGGGCTCATAAAAGACTGTAAAGAAATACACTAAAATGCAAACGCTGTTTTCTTGGGATAGTGGATTATTTTTATTTTCCTTTCACTTCATGGAGGAATACATGGTAATAATTGTACTCTGGTGTAGTTTGTACCAGTGTACTCTAGGAGGCTATAACTGCAGAAATATCTAACACTTCCACAGGAAAATTCAGTTAAGTGAATATTTGCTTTGACTAAGGAATTTCATCAAAAGGGCTTAAGAAATAGCAACACATTTATTTCGAAAGCAAGAATACCGAAAACAATTTTCTTAATATCACTTTCGTCCAGTATCTTGAGTGTGGTAAAAAATATCAGTTTGTGAAGGATGCATACATATTTATATGAAAAGATGTCATGGTTATTTTCGTTTGGGAACAGATCTTGCAGTGGGAATTATACAGCCACTCTGTTTTCACCAGAAGAAGACAAAAATATTAAAAGGACTCTAGTGAATTCCATAAGGGCTCATTGGGAAAAAAAATATATTAAAAGGCAACTCAGGTAATATCTCATTAGGAATAACTTCTCAAGCAGCTTCTTGAGAACATTTTACTTTAATTCATTTGCTAGGTATGATGGATATGGTCTTAGAAAATTGTACCCTAATCCTAATTTTGACAATAAATAACTATGAGACGTTGAGCAAGTTATTTAACTTCTGTAAGCCTCACTTCTCTCATCTACAAAATGGGAATGATGATCGTTACGAAGGTGCTGCAAAGAATAAATGAGCCAGGGTATGAACTTTCAAGGACTTATCCAAGCTTATGGGGCAAATAGTTGGGCACAGCACCCCATGCCCTCCTAAACCACAAGGTTCCTGAAGAATATGCACGCAGGGCAAGATCTGGCAAAAGAATACCCTTGGCTATGAGGCCGCAAAGGCCAATGCAGCCTGGACTAGTTGAAGCACTCCTTTGTCTAGACACCCTGGATCATGGTCTCAAAGCTAAGTGGCCGCCGTTGCACCTTCTATCAGCCCATAGAAGAACACCACATTCTAGCACATGGGTAGGGAGGACAGACCAGTGCAGAAAGAAACAGTACAATCAGATAAAAGCGCATGCATAGCTGGGCGTGGTGGCTCACGCTTGTAATCCCAACATTTTGGGAGGCTAAGATGGGCAGATCTCTTGAGCCCAGGCGTTTGAGACAATCCTGGGCAACATGGTGAAACCCTGTTTCTACGAAAAATGCAAAATTTGCCAGGTATGGTGGTGCACAGCTACTCGGGAGGTTGAGGTGGGAGAACTGCTTGAGCCCAGGAGGCAGAGGTTGCAGTGAGCAAGATTGTACCGTGGCACCCCAGCCTGGGCAACAGAATGAGACCTTGTTTCCAAAAAACAAAAGAGCAGGCATACCCAGGCTAGGGTGCTTAGGCGGGCCCGCCTATGCCAGAGCTGGTCTGGGCTGCATTGTCTAGGCCTTCATAGGCTTGGACAGTGAAAACAGCCCCTGTCCTGTCTCGCCTCCACAGCATGGGAAAGATGCTTAAAGGGTACAAGAGAGCAAGAGAGAAGGCTATGGTCTTCGCTAAGCAGGAGAAACTCAACCCTTCTGGAAGAGGCTCCCAAGATATCAGCCCTACCTAAGCTCTCACTTTAAATACTCAGCTCAATCCAGTGGACGCTACACTCTCCAGTCCAACAAAGTGAGTTCAGACATGAATGATCTGTACAGCTCTCCTCCTATATGGGGTGGGGAGAATGAGGTGGCAGCAGAGACTGCTAAGTCTCCTCCAGTGATTCACACACAGGTGCAATGCAGTCAATTGCACATATGCTGTTTCCCTTCCCCAACTGAACTCCTGACATTATTGATAGAGAAGGAACTGTAGAGCTTCTCTATTCCAGGAAACAGGGCTGGGTCCCAGCTAATTAGGAATAGAGAGGGCTCTAGAAGCACACCTTCACCAACTCTCACTTGGAACCAGCTCCAAAGACTGTAACAACCCTGTTGCTGATCGCCTTCTCCAGTCTTGTTCTCCTCATACCCATCGTCTACGCTGCAAACAAATTACTTTCCAAATTTCACATTCAATCATGAGGTCTTTCCAAATTATTCATTTGATCATGCTACTCCTCTACTGAAAGTGCTTCACTGTTCTCACGGTGCACAAAATAAAGGTCCAGTTCTTCAGCCTGACATTCCAGGCCCTTGCCTTCCATGTCAGCCTCATCTCCCACCTCACCCGACACTCCACACTGTTGCATGCTCTGCCACTTACTAGCTGTCCTTCAGTGAGTTCGTTAACCATTCTATGATTTTGTTCCTTCATTTGCCAAATTAAGATAATATAGTCCCTATTTCACAGAGATTGTGTAAGGATTAAATGAGATGACACATGTGTGGTGCTCAGAATAGTGCCTAACACAGGGGAAACACTCAAGACTTTTTAGCTATCATCATCATCACTATCAATATTATTCCATACCCTTGTTCATGTTTTTCCCTCTGTATGGAATAACCTGTCTGCCCTTTCATATCACCGAGCTGCTACTCACCCTTCAAGATTCAACCTAACACTGCCTTCTCCAAGCCCTGCCTGGACCCCCTAGACAGGGCTAAGTGACCCTTTTTGTAATGCAAAGTTCTCATTGTTTAGTTCTATGTACATGTCTATGATCTTTCTCCCCCTCCAATCCGGTGAACTCTTCAAGGACAAGGACTGAGTCTCATTTATCTTTGAAGTGACAGGCCCAAAGCATAAATTATACGTAGTGAGTAGTCAGTAAATGTTTGCTGTATTAAAATGATACTGAAAGTATCACACATCCAGCAGCATGTAAGATACTGTGAGGGAGACAAAAGGACACAAGAATGAATCCTTGGACTAGTAGAGTAGATATGCTTGTTGGCCAATCCCAAACCTTTGGGTTGTACATAGAAGAGCTCTAAGGTGGTTCTGACATAAGGCACTTGCATTTCTAAGGCCTGAGGACACATGGACTGCCCACCCTGGATCAGATACCAAGTCAGCCCAAGCAGCCTGGGCTCCAAGGGTCTCATTGTCAACAAGCCGAAAAGGAGGCTGGCTGTGACCACACACTTTTAAAGCCATCTTGGAGGGCTGCAGGGCCATAAGTCAGGCCTTCACTGCTGGTGGCTCTGCAAAGTTGTCATAGCATTTGGACAAGTTCAGTTCATTTTCCTAAAGCCAATTCTGAGGGAAACTGACCTGCCCACACTCCTTACTGAGGGATGAGGCCCTGCTCTGAGCCCCAGACTTGTCCTTCCTTCTCTGGCCAGATGGTTTGGAAGTGAGGGGACAAGGACTCCAGGACAGCCAATCCAGAGGCAGGCCAGGATTTCCTGTAGAGGAAACTCTACCCAGACAGGGATAATGGTAGTTAACTGAGTCCATCTCATTCCCTCAGGAACTTGGGTAAAGAGGAAGGAAAGTCAGACATGGGAGAGAGAGAAGACTCAAGAATACCATGCCAGTTACTCTCTGCTTGCCCTTGCCCCCACCACCCCGATCCCTTCTCCACTCTTCTCTCCTCTCCTGGGGGGCTGACCTCTATGAATGCATTCCCAGGGTCCCTTACCCTCTAGCTTCCAACCAATGAGGCAACTGGCAGGAGGCTGAAGACTGAAGGAGGGAAAGGCCATGGTATTTATTCCCCTAATTACTCCATTATACCATGTCTGCCTTCCTCTGTGGCCATAGTTCCTGTCAGGCAATGTTTAAATGGCTCCAACTTCCAACCAGCCTCTAAGACCACCATCTCTCCAGGCCTCAGAGTGATAATGGCTACCAGTGTTGTGAGTGTCTCTGCCAACAACTTTGTAAACAGCCCCTGCATTAAAAAGTTGAACTAATTTACACTCCCACCAACAGTGTAAAAGCATTCCTATTTCTCCACATCCTCTCCAAAAGACAGCATGGTGATTCCTCAAGGATCTAGAAATATAAATACCATTTGACCCAGAATCCCATTACTGGGTATATACCAAAAGAATTATAAATCATTCTATTATAAAGGCACATGCACACATATGTTTACTGTGGCACTGTTCACAATAGCAAAGACTTGGAACCAACTCAAATGCCCATCAATGATAGACTGGATAAAGAAAATGTGGCACATATATACTATGGAATACTATGCAGCTATAAAAAAGGATTGGTTCATATACTCTGGAGGGACATAGATAAAGCTGGAAACCATCATTCTCAGCAAACTGACACAAAAACAGAAAACCAAACACCACATGTTGTCACTCATAAGTGGGTGTTGAACAATGAAAACACATGCACACAGGGAGGGGAACATCACATACTGGGGCCTGTCAGGGGTGGGTCGCCAGGGAAGGGATAGCAGGGTGTGGGGGGATAGGGGAGGGATAACATTAGGAGAAATACGTAATGTAGATGACAGGGTGATGGATGCAGCAAACCACCATGGCACATGTATACCTATGTAACAAACCCACACGTTCTGCACATGTACCCCAGAACTTAAAGTGTAATAAATAAATTAATTAATTAATAAGTTCATTTTTTTAAAAAGTTGCATATCCAAGATGGCCGAATAGGAACAGCTCTGGAGTCCAGTTCACAGTGAGAGCAACACAGAGGGTGAGTGATCACTGCATTTCCAAATGAGTTTTTACTGCCCATAGATCAGGAGATTCCCAGGTCAAAAAGTGCCACGAGTTTCCGGCACGGCTGTTTCAGCCAGCACTGTGGGTTTCCGCACAAAAACTCACACAAATCTGGGTGGCCATTTCAACTGGTGCCTGGAATGCCTGGGAGACACAGCCACCCGTTCAACTGAAAAACAGGGGGCTGAAAGCAGAGAGCCAGGTGATCTGGATCGGCAAGTCCTACACGCACAAAGACCAGCAATCTGAAGTGCTCTGGATTGAGAGTTTCACAGCAAGCACACCTGGACCCGAGAAAGTCCAGCTTGGTTGGGGGAAGGGTGCCCACCATTACTGAGGCAGTCCACCAGTACAGAGGCAGTACGCCAGTACTGAGGCAATCCGCCAGTACTGAGGCAGTCTGCCATTACTGAGGCAGACTGCCATTACCAAGGCAGTTCTAACTGTACCTATGTAAACAAAACCACAACAAAGTGTACACCACAGCTGGGCAGAGCCTGCGGCAGCTCAGCAACACCTCTGTTGACAGACTGTGACTAGACTATCTCCTTGTTAGGCAGGGCATCTCTGAAAAAAGGCAACAGCATGTCAGGAACTTATAAATAAAGCCCCACCTTCCCAGGATGGAGCACCTGAGAAAAGAGATGGTTATGAGTTCCACTGTAGCAGACTTAAACGTACCTACCCAGTAGCTCTGAATAGAACAAATGAGCTCCCAGCACAGCACTTGAGCTCTGATAAGGAACAGACTATCTCCTTCAGTAGCTCCCTGACCCCCATAAATCCAAAGAGACACATCAAAAAGGAGAACTCAGGCCAACATCTGGCAGGTACACCTCTGAGGCAAAGATAGCAGCAGAAGAAACTGGCAGCAACCCTTACTATTCTGCAGTTGCTGCAGGTGATCCCCAGGCAAGCAGGGTCTGGATTGGACCTCCAGCAGTCCTACAGTAGAGGTGCCTGACTGTTAGAAGGAAAACTAAAAAACAGAAAGAAATAGCTTCAACACCAACAAAAAGGACGTCCATTCAGAGACCCCGTCCGAAAGTCACCAACCAGAAAGACCACAGGTAGATAAGTCAACAAAGATGGGAAGAAACCAGTGCAAAAAGGAAGAAAATACCAAAAACCAGTATGCCTCTCCTCCTCCAAGGGATCACAACTCCTCACCAGCAACAGAACAAGGCTGGATGGAGAATGAGTGTGATGAATTGACAGAAACAGGCTTCAGAAGGTGGGTAATAACAAAATTCTCTGAGCTGAAAGAACATGTTCTAACCTAATGCAAAGAAACTAAGAACATTGAAAAACAGTTGAATGAAATGCTAACTAGAATAAACAGCTTAGAGAAGAATATAAATGACATGATGGAGCTGAAAAACACAACATGAGAACTTTGCAAAGTATACACAAGTTTCAATAGCCACAA
>NW_016107489.1:2170918-2206349 GCF_001604975.1 Cebus imitator
AAAAAAAAAAAAAAGAAAGAAAGAAGAATCAAATAGATGCAATAAAAAACGATAAAGGGGATATCACCACCAATTCCACAGAAATACAAACTACCATCAGAGATTACTACAAACAACTCTATGCACATAAACCAGTAAACCTGGAAGAAACAGATAAATTCCTAGACACTTGCACCCTCCCAAACCTACATCAGGAAGAAGTTGAGACCAATAACAAGGGCTGAAGTTGAGGCAGAAATTAATAGCCAGCAACCAAAAAAAGTCCAGGTCCAGGTGGGTTCACAGCCGAATTCTACCAGACGTACAAAGAGGAGCTGGTACCATTCCTTCTGAAACTATTCCAAATAATCCAAAAAGAGGGAATCCTTCCCAAATCATTTTATGAGACCAACATCATCCTGATATTAAAACCCGGCAGAGACTCAACAAAAAAAGAAAACTTCAGGCCAATATCCAGGATGGACATTGATGCAAAAATCTTTAATAAAACACTGGCAAACCAATTGCAACAGCACATCAAAAAGCTTATCCATCACGATCAAGTAGGCTTCATCCCAGGGATGCAAGGCTGGTTCAACATACACAAGTCTATAAACGTAATACACCACATAAATAGAACCAAAGAAAAAAAACCACATGATTATCTCAATAGATGCAGAGAGGGTCTTCGACAAAATTCAACAGCCCTTTATGCTAAAAACTCTCAATAAACTAGGTATTGATGGAACGTATCTCAAAATAATAAAAGCTATTATGACAAACCCACAGCCAACATCATACTGAATGGGCAAAAACTGGAAGGATTCCCTTTGAAATCTGGCACTAGACAAGGATGCCCTCTCTCACCACTCCTATTCAATATAGTACTGGAAGCTCTAGCCAGAGCAGTCAGACAAGGAAAAGAAATAAAGAGTATTCAATTACGAAAGGAGGAAGTCAAATTGTCTCTATTTGC
Source organism: Cebus imitator (assembly GCF_001604975.1). Classification (NCBI taxonomy): domain Eukaryota; kingdom Metazoa; phylum Chordata; class Mammalia; order Primates; family Cebidae; genus Cebus; species Cebus imitator. The sequence continues at coordinate 2,171,874 of NW_016107489.1, forward strand.
AGACGACATGATTGTATATTTAGAAGACCCCATCGTCTCAGCCCAAAATCTCCTGAAACTGATAAGCAACTTCAGCAAAGTCTCAGGATGCAAAATCAACGTGCAGATATCACAAGCATTCCTATGCACCAATAACAGACTAACAGAGAGCCAAATCAAGAGCGAACTCCCATTCACAGTTGCTACAAAGAGAATAAAATACCTAGGAATACAACTAACAAAGGATGTAAAGGACCTCTTCAAGGAGAACTACAAACCACTGCTCAAGGAAATAAGAGAGGACACAAACAGATGGAGAAACCCTCCATGCTCATGGTTAGGAAGAATCAATATCATGAAAATGGCCATACTACCCAAAGTAATTTATAGATTCAACACTATCCCCATCAAGCTGCCAATAACCTTCTTCACAGAACTGGAAAAAGCCACCTTACACCTCATATGGAACAAAAAGAGAGCCCGCATAGCCAAGACAATCCTAAGCAAAAAGAACAAAGCTGGAGGCATCACGCTACCTGACTTCCAACTATACTACAAGGCTACAGTAATCAAAACAGCATAGTACTGGTACCGAAACAGAGATATAGACCAATGAAACAGAACAAGGGCCTCAGAGGCAATGCCACACATCTACAACCATCTGATCTTTGACAAACCTGGCAAAAACAAGCAATGGGGAAAGGATTCCCTGTTTAATAAATGGTATTGGGAAAACTGGTTAGCCATGTGCAGAAAGCAGAAACTGGACCCCTTCCTGATACCTTACACTAAAATTAACTCCAGATGGATTAAAGACTTAAACATAAGACCTAACACCATAAAAACCCTAGAAGAAAATCTAGGCAAAACCATTCGGGACATAGGCATAGGCAAGGACTTCATGACTAAAATGCCAAAAGCATTGGCAACAAAAGCCAAAATAGAGAAATTGGATCTAATTAAACTCTAGTGCTTCTGTACAGCAAAGGAAACAACTGTTAGAGTAAAGCAGCAACCAACAGAATGAGAAAAAATTTTTGCAATCTACCCTTCTGACAAAGGGCTAATATCCAAAATCTACAAAGAATAAAGCAGATTTACAAGAAAAAAACAAACCCATTCAAAAGTGGGTGAAGGATATGAACAGACACTTTTCAAAAGAAGACATATATGAGGCCAACAAACATGAAAAAATGCTCATCATCACTGGTCATTAGAGAAATGCAAATTGAAACCACATTGAGATACCATCTCACACCAGTTAGCATGGCAATCATTTAAAAATCTGAAGATAACAGATGCTGGAGAGGATGTGGAGAAATAGGAACACTTTTACATGGTTGGTGGGAGTGTAAAATAGTTCAACCATTGTGGAGGACAGTGTAGTGATTCCTCAAGGACCTAGAAATAGAAATTCCATTTGACCCAGCAATTCCATTACTGGGTATATACCCAAAGGATTATAACTCTTTCTATTATAAAGACACATGCACACATATGTTCATTTTGGCACTGTTTACAATAGCAAAGACCTGGAACCAACCCAAATACCCATCAATGATAGACTGGACAAGGAAAACGTGGCATATATACACCAATGAATACTATGCAGCCATAAAAAATGATGAGTTGGTATCCTTTGTAGGGACATGGATGAATCTGGAAACCATCATTCTCAGCAAACTGACACAAGAACAGAAAATCAAACATCACCTGTTCTTACTCATAGGTGGGTGTTGAACAATGAAAACACATGGACACAGGGAGGGAAGCATCACACACTGGGGTCTGTTGAGGGTGCTAGGGGAGGGACAGCGAGAGTTGGGGAGGTTGGGGAGGGATAACATGGGGAGAAATGCCAGATATAGGTGATGGGGGAATGGAGGCAGCAAACCACCTTGCCATGTATGTACCTATGCAACAACCCTGCATAAGCTGTACAGGTACCCCAGAACCTAAAGTACAATAAAAAAAAAAAAAAAAAAAAAAAAAAAAAAAAAAAAAAAAAAAAAAAAAAAACCTGCAAGTTAAAAAAAAGTGTGCAAAATATAAATATGTGTTTGAATATTAATAAAAATTAACCCACACACACACACAAAAAAAAGTTGCTTCAAAAATCACAGCCAAGGAATGTTATCTGTGTCCTGCTGATCCCTAGAATGGTCCAAAGGCTTCTAAGAGAAACTTAGTGGTGCAGCAGCACAGTGAGGAGTTGAGGAGTACTAGGTCCCACTCCTGCAGTCCTGGATCCTGAACGTCCCCCTTGCCCCAGGGCTCATTCTGCCCAGCTGTGCTGAGGACCACTCCCTTCCGCTCAGCAGAGGCCTTGACTTTCCCTGGTCCCTAGGGCTTGGCTCACATGTCTGTTTTCTATATTACTACATGTCTTTTTAATAAATGTTCCATTCTCTTGTTCACACACCACCTTCAATGGCCAGGCCACTGACAGGCAGTTCCCTCACAGCTGCTGGTGGCTGGGAGAACTGGTGCAGCATTTGGGAAAGTCTGCTTTATGGTAGCCACCTTTGGTTTAGCCCTGGGCTCATCAGAAGGAGGAAAGGACCACTCAGAGCCTGGATATGGACTCAGAATTGGATCCAGAGACTCCACACAGTTATCAAGGAGACAAAAATAAACAAAGCAGGGGCAATTAGTGCCCTGTTAAATAAGAGGTTCATTCACACACAATCCCTTCTGATTAAGGTGGTATCACTTTTGACCATTTTCCTTGTGATGATTACCTTCCCATCTCATGTCCTAAAGAGGGAACTCACAGCTCAGCCTCACAGATTTGTTCACAGCTTCAAAACCTAGCATATTAACTAAGCTGCTGTGGGAACTAAACTCTTGCAATTCCTTTGTGTCCTGATTTCATTAACATTTTTAAACTCGCTGTCACTAAATTTTCTATTACACCTGTTCACATATATTATCTGGGAGGCAACCTGCCACAGAGTATTGACCCGTAAAATGAGAACCTAAAAGCTAAAAAATAAACCAAGAATCTGGATAAAAGCTAAAAATAACTTCAATCACTCTTCAGAGATGCTGGAGAGGAGAAAGTTTGTGCAGCCATCGCAGTTGGCATAACTAACTTTTAAGCCCCCCTCCAGCTCTGAGCATCTTTGAGAGAGTGGCTTTTGCCTAAAAGGTTCAGCATCACGCTGGTAGGCCCAGCCACATTCACTGCTGGATCTGCACCCCTCGTACTCTGGTGATGGGGTTGAAGAGCGTTCCTTGGCTCCTATCTGAAGCAACATCCTCACCCAGCCTCTGAGACAGGCATGATACTTTCGTCTTGACCATCTCTGCATTGTTCCCTTGACTGTCAGCGTCCCAAGGGCCAAGACTGTGTCTCTGCACATCTCCTTGCTCAGTCCCTAAACACAGTAGGCTGTCAGAGAATGTTTGCTGAATGATTGCAGCGACGCTCCCTAGGCCTAACCCATATCCTCATAGGCTTCCTAGAGTCCCAGACACCCTGAGTTGGTATATTCAGGCCCCTCTTTGGTGTTGCACACAAAGACTACAATACTGAATACACTACTTTCCACACTTTTTGTCACCTAGCTTATGACTGTGACTCAGTTTCTCTAATCAGAAGCACCAGTCTGAGGCTAAAACTCAGAAGCGAGTTGCATGGGGAAAGAGCCATAGCATGAGGCAACAATTATCTTGTACAGATCAGAGTTGAACTGACTTGGCTGTAGAGCCGAGACCTGGAACAGCAGCTTCCTAATAGTGCAACTTCCTGATTTTGGCAGAGGCAGCAACTCTGCAGTGTGATTTTGGGGAGCCATTTCTAGAAGCTCAACTTAGCTTGTTTCTTCAACTCTCCCAGCAATCCTGTGAGCTACAAATGCTTTTTCATATACCTCTTTCTGCTTAGCCACGTAAAACAGATTCTGTTATTTCTAATCACACTGTCCTGACTGACCACCTTACACCCTCTCAAACTGTTCCTGGCTTTCTAACTTTCAAAGTTATTTCCCACACTCAAACTCTCAAACTCCACTGCAGCTTAGTTTACCTAAGCTATGTTAAGAATTCATTCTGCTCTAGGCCCTGGGCTAGATGCTGTAATACATAACATTATTGATGTGAATAGGTCTCTGCCCTCCTGGAGTTTACAGTCTAATGAAGCAACTAACCATGTAATCAAATGATTTATCAGTCAGAGATAGGGAATCCAAGACAGTTTAAATGGAAGACACTGATGTTTCTGCATGTTTTAAATGGAAGATGCTTACATTTTGGGGAAGACAGCTCGTTTTTGGTCCACAAGTATTCATGAGCACACTATTCTGAGCATCTTCTGGAAAGTAAACCAAGGACCAGTAAACATTTTATGAGGTGATGGATTTTGAAATCTGCCATGAACAAAAAGAACCACAGCTCATTACAGTCAGGCTGATTTCCACCAGCACAACAAAATACACACATGCTCCACTAACTCTAGCCTGTTCCTTCATAATAAAGACTTTCTCACTCATTGCCTACAACAACGCAAGGGACCCTCAATAGTGTTACCCACATTTTCTTGGAAGGAAAATGTTATCTGTCTTGGGGTTCTGAAGACTTTGTAGCATTCCAGCTTTATCACCCATTAACTGCTCCATTCATCCTGAGCTTCCGGCACATCTGATCTTCCCCACCCTGAAAATACAAACTGCCCTGTCTCCATCCCCATGCCTCACTCTAATCATCTATACCACTCTCCCACTTTGTCAAGATCCTACCCATTCTCCATGATTCCGATAAATGCCACCTGCACCAAAAGCTTTCAACCAATTGCTAGAGACAGGGCTAATTTGTTCTACATCTGTACTACAGGTTCTTGACATTTACAAATTTTAACATTCTCTATTTTGACTATTTTCAAGTGACCCTAAAAGTCCAAGTTCTGGACTGATTCGGAATTTTGCTGAGGACAGAATTTGAATCACAGCTACTGGGAGACTGGTGTACAGGAAAGTGTCACTAAGCCAAGAGGGTAGTGGGAAGGTTTGGCATAAATGAGGCCTTGGAGGATAAGGACAGAGAATGACAGAGCATCCCATTTCTACCCTCACCTTTAACCCACCCAGATATAGGAGATGGGATTGGTAAGAGAGTGGGATCTAGTTCCTAAACCACAGCAAAAGGGTCTGTGGGTATCAGAAGGTAGAGTCCAGGCCCACTAATAAGGGACAAAAGGAAGGCTGTCTAGGGGAAATGATCAAGGACTGAGGGAGCAGGACTAAAGTACTTCTGGTGAGGGGCCAGGGCCCAGGCACCAATTGTCAAGGAGGATCTCAGGGCTGTAGGGCCAGAGGGCTGAGCAGGTACCCAGGAGCTATGCATCCCTATTTCCATACTCCTTGGTTACATCTACTGATCAAGCCTGTCCTATAGAGGATGCCCCAAGTGCACAGGTCCCAAAGGCCTTGGCAGGTGTCCCCTAAATGTGAATGTCTACTGGATTTGGTGAGTGCCTCCCTTGCAACATCCATCATCTGGGGAATGGGGGATCCTGCCTCTTCCCCCTCTAGACTGGCCAGGGCCTCATCTTAGTGATTCTTGTTTCTATATATAAGATAATAGATCAAAGTACAACAATCATGGCACTTACCCACTTGACCATGTTGATTGGGCCAAGAGTGGAATCAAACTCAGGCTGACCTGCAAGTCTTTCCCCTTCAGATATTTGGACTTAGAACTAGTCCATTTAGTCAGTATCTCTCTGGTGCCTGAACTCAGATGTAACACGTAAGAGTTGTCAGAGTCTATTTTCCTACCATCTGGAAGAAAAGCAATCTGCATTCAAATAATATAAATAACACCAATAACAGCTAACACTTATTAAGCACCTTCCATGTACCAGGCACTATGCCAAGCCCTTTATGTGCATTAGTTCATTTAGTCCTCACACCAACTGCAGGAGGTAAATGATATAATTATTCTTGCTTAGAGGAGAAAACTGGGACACAGCAAGGTTAAGTAACTTGCTCAATGTCACACGGCTAGTAAGTAACAACAACCCTCTGGCCCCAGGGCCCATCATCTCAACCACGACTCTATACCTGGCAGAGCTGGCAAGGAGAAGGGAGAACAACTGAGAGATGACAAGAGCCATGGTCGTGTTCAAGCCCCTGTTCCAGTAGTCCCAGAAGCCAGACTGCATCTGCAACCAAGCTGCCATGTATCTAGAGAGGAGAAAGTTTGTGCAACCAACAAGGGGTTGGTTCACAAGGTAACTTTCTGTCAGCAGCAACCAAAAAATTCTTAATGAGATACTATGTCTCCAGCATGTGGCATGCTGTCCACCAATAACCTGCTCACCCTGCATCTTAGTCTTCCCATCTCCACTGGGCAGTGAAAATGAGATTCCAATTCCAAATGAAATTATATCCTTCAAACCCTTCCGAAATCCCAAGAAAAAGTCCAAACTTTGTAACAAACAAGGCCTTTCAGGATTTTGCCTCTGCTTCATTTCTCATCATTCCTTGCCTGCTTTCCATGGCACTTTACACCTAGAAGGAGAAAAAAACCATTTCTGAATTCCCCTTGGCTTATCTCCCTGCCACCATTTTGTCTAAGTTCTCTCCAGCGGCTCACAAGAGGCTCTCTCGATTAGCATCTGCCTTGCTATTTCCTACTCCAGAGGCAGAAGCCAAAGACTATAAGGCCAGGATTTCAGCACACCTGCATAAAGACTGCTTACCTTGCTGAATCCCAAACACTGTACCCCGTCATTTCTGTCCACTGTGCTTCAATTCTCTGAGACCCTGATGCCTAGAACATAGTAGTTGCTCACCATGTGAACTTTCCCTTCCTTTTTACCTCTCTTCCTCTCCTAGTAACCCTATTATCGAAGGACCATTGTCCTCATCCCGCCCTGTGAAAGCATATGAAGCCAAACTCTCCACATCATCTGCCCTGTGGCCTGTCTGAGAAACATCAACTCCTGTCCAAGTTCAGGGATCTGACAAGAACAACTTTAAGCCCTAAGGCCTTGGGTCATGATTGATGCCACTTTGGGGTCTGGGTCTGTGTCTGCAGATGTGTGTCAAAGGGTCCAGCCATGCAGAGAAAAGAGGGCAGAGTTTCAGGAGTGCCCACACATCACCTTTCCCTGACCCTATATTCACTATATAAAGAACTAGCTCAAAGCAAGCTGTTCTTGAAGCATCGTTCCATCTTCATAGCAATTCTATTTGTGTCTGCAGAAGAGGGCTGGAGCACCTCATTCTGCTACAATTGGAACAATTACCCCATAAATGTGATAATTACAGTTTGATCATTTTGTAGGCAAAGGGAAGACTGGTTCCAAGATTTGTTCCTCCTTATTGTAAATTTCTATGAAGAAACTGCTTATGTTCCAAGGCCACAGACTTCAGATTTCAGAGTCAGATCAGAATGACTTCTAGTTTCTTCCTTACCAAAAGGACTAAGACTGGGGACATTTCCCTTTTGTGCTGGCTGGGCTGCTAAGTTTAAGGGTATTTTCTAAAGCAATTGTTTCAATAATTTAAGCCAGGAGGATTAGGCTCTTTGCACATGCCCATCAACTCAAGAGCTGGCTGTCTTGTCAAAAACCATACTGTCATCTTGGCATCGATTTGACCAAGGTTGCAAATACAAGGCCCTAAGTACAGAAGAAAGCTATATTCAGTTTGCATTTTTTACAGCAAGCTGTGTACTCGGTCTGCCCATTCTGGACAATAGAATCTTATCTGTAAAAATCAAAGTTTGGAAACTTAAAATGCCTGCAAAAAGTTGAGAATAAAGAAGCCCATGCTATGGAATAACCTCCATACATACTGCTGTGCAAATTATTTAACCTTAAGTTAAATAATTAATAAAACCATTTATAACCACCACAGTGGGGTAGGAGGGGATCTTCAGGAATGGTGAAACCCTTGACCCTCAGCTATACCTTCAGGTATGTCTAAAGACACATTTCGCCCCATTCTGGTCCAGAAGGTCTCCATTGGTCACCCTGAGTCTGCATTATGATCCTACTCTAGGCCCCATAAGGCTCATACTTTACACATCTGCCTTTAACGGCCACCCTTCAGTTTTTAGAGTTTGAGAATTTCAGTCTGTCTATTTGTAGCAGTTCCAAGTTTGTAACTTAAGTGTGAACTGGGTCACTACCTCAATATTCTAATGGTTCTGGTGGCTGTTATTTCTAATATTCCAATGCAAATAACCACAAACTGTTCAACGAGGTTCACAGTCCTGCTGGCATCTCTGCAGCTGCTATGGAGCTGAGCAGTGTTGCATGTTCTACAGAGAACACCACTTCCAGATACAAGTGCCATCTTTAGAAGGCTCCTCTACCATCCAGGGGTCCTGTACAAGAGGCTACTTCAAGTGGTTCACAGACATCCCCCTCTGCCTATAGCAGCTTAAAGTACTGCAGTTTCTCCATGTCAAGTTCTCTCATGTCTGCTTCACAGATGTTCTTGTGAAAGCTGGAGAGGATATGCTTTATCATCTCTGGGTCCTCTACCAACAAACCTTAACCTCTTTCACAAAGGATTATCAATCCCCTTCCCTCCAAATCCTCCAACAGGATTATCAATCCATTCCTGCTAAGACCTTAGCAGGAATGTATAACGTGGCTCTGCTATGTAGCTACAGTTTCCAGTCAAAGGTTGGGTGACCTAAGTGGAGCCAGTCAAAGTTCCTTCCCTGGACACTTGAAATTGGAACTAAGTGATTCCAACCTCAGCTGGATACTCCCTTGAACAGGGGAGATATAAATGCAGACACTGTGGCATAACTGTTTTCCATCCCATGCACTGTGTATCAGAGAAAGTCAATCAATGTAGAGAAATAAGGCAGCAGACACAGAGAGAGGCATGGATAAGAGACAGAAACAGAAAATTCCCTGGTTCTTAGAAACTCTCTAAGCTCCAGTTCCAAACCTTTCTGAGACCTTCATACATTACTGCCTTTGGATGTCCTAAACTATCTTCACATGGTTATTGTTTTATATTCCCCTTTTATGATTTCTGCATTTACTCATCAAAATGATCATAATAAATGCTATGTTTTTATTGCCAAAAAATCCACAACAAAAGCTTGCTACTCATTCTCATAAAAGGTCAACAACATAGCTGACAGCAGCGGCCTAGAAAGTTCTTGAGGAAGACTGCTTGCTGTAGCAGAAAGATGTTCTTCGGGGTAAGACATCCAAAGCTTCAAATCCCCCCACTAGAAGCTCATGTCACTGAACAAGCTCTCTAACCACTTTAGACTTCAGCTTCTTGATCTGTAAAAGGGGTATGATAATTACCATTAGGCAGTGTTGTCCTGGGGATTAAAGCTCATGTCCAAAGAGTGCCTAGCACTCTTCCTGGCACAAAGAATGCATGTGATAAAAGAGAACTACTATTTATTTAAATGCCTATTTTAGGGTTTGCCTCAGGGAAACTGTAACTGTAATGGGTAACCCTGGTTTAAAAGTTTCTAAAATAAAGCCAGATGTCACATTATATAGCTCAGAAAAGGCTGGCTTTCTTCATGATCAGCATGTATATCTACATCCAATAAGATCAAACAAAAAGAAGTGGGCCTTTTAAATGTAGAATTACCACATGACCCTGCAATTTCACTCCTACATAGATACTCAAAGAACTGAAAAAAGATATTCAGACAAGTACATGCATGCACATATTCATAGCAGCATTATTCATAACAGCCAAAAGGTAGAGAGAGCCCAAATTCTATTAAGGAAGGAATGGATAAACAAATCATGGTACATGGTATTACATTATGTGCAACAGAATACTGGCCATAAAAAGGAATGAAATACGATGCATGCTGCAACACAATGAACTTCCAAGACATTGTGCTAAGTGAAAAAAGCCATACGCAAAAGGTCACGAGTGTGATTCAATTTACATCATCTATCCAGAATAGATGAATCCATAGAGACAGAATGCTTATCGATGTTAGTCAAGGGCTGAGAGGAGTGGGGAAGGTGGGAAACCTGCTGAACAGGTCAGAAATTTTACTTTGGAGTCTTGGAAATATTACAGAAGTAGATAGTGGTGGTAGCTGCACAACACTGTAAGAGTACTAAATGCTACTGAGTTGTTCACATTTAAATGGTTAATTTTATGTTATGTGAATTTCTCTTCAATAAATTTTTTTTAAGAAATGACCTAAATTACACAAAGAGCTAACAATAAAAGAAAGACCTTCTTGATGAAAAGAGCTGAAAACAGGGTAAGGCTGGCAGGGGTAAAAATCTATCAAGGGCCCCCAAATTCTCCCCACAGCTGTTAGAGACAGCTTTGTGGAGCTCTTCTCCAGAGCCTAAGGTGATAGAAGGAAAAGGCCTGAGGTAAGAGTTGAGAGCTGTGATTGTGTCACTAAATAATCAGCGCCTCTCCCCTGAGCCTCAAGCTCCCTCAGCTGCAAACCCAGAGAACTACTTCCCAGGGCTGTTGTGAGGCTCAAAGCAAACAGTGAATATGAAGGTATTCATTATCCATTATGAAAATGCAAAGTTTTCCACGTGGTTCAGGGTGGAAATTCTAGCTTGTTGTGTGTCCCTGGACAAGGTACTTAACCCCTCTAGGTCTTGTTTTTATCTCTACCTGCCTTACAAGATTGTTGGAGAATTAAAAATAATATATGCAAAATGCCTGGCACCCAGTACACCCTCATTAAGTTGAAGCTATTGTTAAATGGGTAGGAACAGTTTCAGCAAGGACGGGAAGAAATAAGAGAAAATGAGCAAAATGGGTGTGGGAGATGAAGGTGGGAGTCAGTGGAAATGCCATGGCCAGCGAAGGATTATGGCAGCCCAAGGGGAATATATGGTCTAGAAACGGCATACGTGCTGCCCCTTTTCTCTCCTGCATTCATTGCAGATATTGCCAGTCAATCATGTATTCTTTACTGCTGCACCAAGACGTGGCCTCACAACACTCATCACTTTGTTCTAGGCAGCCATCGTCAATTGAAGGGTGTTGGCATGAAGGTGAAACTCACTTACCACTTCTCTACTAACAGTTTCTTGGGGGATGAGAGACCATGTGTCCCTAAGAGTACACATAATTTCACAATTTGTGCCATGTACCCAGATAAAATAAATCGGTAGCAGGAACAGGGCTGACTTACCTATGCAGTGTGCAGCATGATCACTTATGAGTTCTACCATGTACTTGCTCTGTGACCTGGGACAAGTCATTTCAGCCTTCTGAACCTGTTATCCCATCTAGAAAACAGGAGCAATGGTACCCAGCTCATGGAGTTGCCAAGGAGCTCAAATGAGCTCATGTGTGTGAGACAGTAGATAAGGCAACACCTACATATGGAGAATTTTTTTAGGAAGAAGTTCCCACCTTGTTGTTAGGGACAGGAAGGACATAGAACGTGCTGAGAGTTTAGTGAGATTTTTCAGCTTTGCTATCCCCCAGTACAGAAAATGAACTCCAAAGTTAAAACCCCAAAATCCTATTTCCCTAGTCCATCGCAGTGAGGTCCAACGCAGCCAGGTTGTACGATGAGGAGGATTTCTCCAGTTAGGTACCTTGAGGCTGAAGCTATAGGCTCTGCCAGGCAAGCAGTCCTCTCTGACCAGGAAAGGGACAGATGTCTAGGGTTTTCCAGATCAGTACCTAGGAAAGGGAACTTAGGTGAAATACACAGCCTTGACCGCTGAAGGGCTCAGCAAAGGGTAGGCAAGGACCTTTTTTTTTCCCTTGTCTTTTCTTTTCATTTTCTGTTTCAGCTTTTCAGGCAGGGTTTCTGTCACCCAGGCTGGAGTGCAGTGGTACAACGAGGAGTCACTGTAGCCTTGACCTCTTGAGTTTAAGAGATCCTCCCACATAAGCCTACTGTGTAACTGGGACTACAGGCATGTGTCCCATTGCCCAGCTAATTTTTTTTTTTTTATTTGTATAGAGACAGGGTCTTGCTCATTATGTTGCCCAGGCTGGTCTCAAATTCCTGGGTTCGCTCACGTGATTTTCTCACCTCATCCTCCCAAAGTGCTGGGATTACCACCATGCCTGGCCACCTTTCTTTTCAATGCTCCTCCCCAGCCTAATGCCCTTCCGTGGTTCCTTTTACTCACGGATAAAGTAAAAAAGACCTTGAAGGCCAGCCCCACCTTTTCCAACCTCACCTTCTGATTTTATCTACCCTTAACCCATTGCTCCACCCATTCTCTCCATTCCCAAATGAACCAGGCTCTCTCACTCACACTTCCCGGCTTTTGCAAGTGTTGCTGCCTTTTGCACACAACATACTCCACATTACCATTCCCCAAATCCATTTAATTAAACTACCTTTCACACATCCTTCCAAACTAAAGCCTTCCCAGGGATCCCTCTCTTATGCATTTCCTTGGCAGCCTATACTACCCTTCATCACAATATTTATTACAATAGACTGTTGACAATCTGAGAACAGGACTGTGTTTTATGTTTATATCGCACAGTGTCTGGCATCATAGTGTTCAATAAAGATTCATTCAAAGAATAAATGAGTAATCAATGAGAGACACCAGGTTATGATGTAATGTTGTAAAGTATATAATGTTTTGACAGTTCTTTCTTCTTCTTTTCTACCATCCTTTCTTTTAATCATTCTTTTCTTTGATTTATTGTAATGGGCAAACTCAGAATCAGGTGTCATTGCAAGCCTCCCAGTATAATGAGGAAAAAAAAATTCCCCAGATTTGCAGGGAGTAGGGGCTGACAGTCACTTTCAAGCCATGAAAAATCTGAAATTAACATAAAGCTACACAAAGCTTTTATGACAATGGGCCCTCTGACTCAGCTTCAGAGATGAGAGCCAAGAATTGCCCTTTGTTCTTTCCACATACTCCCCCTAGTGGCAAGAGCTCCAAGTAAGCTAAGGAAGAAAATGAAACACACTTGGTCCAGGGCTATCTCTTCCTCGATGCCTCATTCACAGGCTCTAAAACACATCGAGATTCCGACACACCACCTATTCCAAGAGAAAAGGACTGACAGACATGAGAGGTCCAGGCTGCATCCTCTCTCCATGAAGTCACCAGAGCTAAAGTTGTAGTCGTGGGTGATCTCTGGTCATCTGATACAACTGTGCCCAACCTGGGTTTCCAGAACTCTAGACATCAGAGGAAAGAGTATTGGGGTCCTTGAAAAGATTTGGACATATTAAAATGCCTCAAAAAATCATATCGTCACTGGAGATGAAATTGGAAACCACCGAAGAAACTGACAATTATCTTTGCCTTCCCCTGTAAATTTATCAACTTACTGTAAAATCAGCACTGCTTATCTCCCACTCACCAACAGTAGCTTACCTTGAATTTAGTGGGAAATAGGAAAATAAGTAGTGGCTTCATACATGCTGTTGGTAAAGGGTGTAAGCTATGTTTAAATGGGAGCTTATAAAGGTAAAAAATAACAAAAGTGGTTCTTTGCAATGAAAAAACCCAGGACCCACTTTCCTGCTACCCTGTTGGCCTTTGAGATTTAGATAAACTGGCTACTTTCAGCGGGGGAGCATTTCTAATGACGAGGCCTGTTGGAATTCACTCAGGGTGGCTACCAAAATATTATGGAAAATATTAGGGAAGTTGTAGATTAGTCTCAAACCTTTTGGAAGACCAAAAGGTTTCACTGGGTCAGGCCAAAGGCATCCCATGGGTCCATTACTAGGGAAGAGACAGGGACAATAAAAGATTCCATTTTAAATCTGTTTACCCCACATCCTTTGTCTCTACTCTGTCTACTCAGGTAAATTTTGTGCTGGATGACCCTCTCAAGGGGAGGTCAAAGGGGAATCACCCATTAATAGTGTTTACTCTGGGCCCCGAACCTAAAGCTTTTATCATTTGTATAACCACTCTTTTAACCATGTTAATTATCCCCAAGTGTGTTGACTTACAACCTCTGTTATGAAATCTTTTGCTGAACAAATGTAATGATGGAGAGGGAGCCTTGGTCAGTAGGCTGTCTTTCACCCTCTGAAAGCAGCCGAAGACCATCCCTAGCCCACTTGAATCCCTGTAATGGTCTGAGAGTGCATTTATTCGTCAGTCGTTGAGACAGGGTCTGCAGGCCAGACCTCTGCAGGTGGTGGTCAACGTCTCACAGGCCACCTTATTAGACATTGGAAGAAGAAAGGATTCATTTGCCTCCATAGCAAATGGCAAATAGTTATTTTCTAGAAAGAAACTCAAATTGATTTTTATCTATTTTTGCTCAAAAAAATTTCAAAATCTCCTGCAAGTTCACTGTATGAAATTCAATTTCCTTAGTCTTTTTTATTCTACTTTTTTCATTTATTCACCCCAATTCCACCCAATCCCCATGTAATTCCTATGCCCCGTGCTACCAAGTTTCCTCACCAAACTATGACCATATTTTGAATATTCACTCATTCATTCAACACACATTTACCAAAAGCTTGTTATGGGCCAGGCATGGTAGGCACTGGAGACACTGCGACAGACGTGGTCTCTACCACTATGGAGAAAACAAATATTAAGTGCAGAGATACTGGAAGGCTGGGTTGCTGTACAAGTCCATAACAAAAGCACCAAATCTGCATGTTGCTTGAGGGAGAGTGACTTCTTACAGAGTCACTCTAAAGAGTCACCATTTAAACTGGGATCTGAAAGATACAAAGGAATTGCCCAGACAAAGAGCAGAAAGGGTTCCAAGTTGGGTGTTGCATATGATGCCTTATAATATGCAAAGGCCCTGAGTAGGAAGGAGCAAAGAGATGAGTAAATTGTGCTTGCTCACTCCAATCCTCTCTCCTGGAATTCTTGCCTTACAACCTCTACTAATAAAAACCCTTAAGGTTCAAATTCTATCTCTTCTTGATAACCATTACCAAAAAGCATTTAACCCTCAACTGAGCTATAGGATTTATTATTTTCTTAATATTTACATGACACTAATGTATTCTAGCTCTGTGATGAAGGCTATTAAAATGCTTGTTCTACTCTCTCATAATATATAATAGTTATTAATATATTATGAATTATTGGAGAGCAGAAATGTTTGCAATCCCGGCATATCCTAGCAGAAATCCTTGCACATAGTAGGAATTTGAACAGTTGTTGGATTAATTTGATTTCCTTTACATTCCTCACAACATCTAGCTGTAAACCTAGCTGGCACTCATATTTTTCTGTGAATAAAACTGGAAAAATTTTAAATGTTTAAAAGTCCACAGAAGAGTAATACTGTGACAGTTCTGAGATCTTACCTGATTGGCAAGCTATCAAGTTATCCTGTCATTGTTGCATGCATGCTCGTAGAAGACATGAGACTCCCTGCTAGAAACAAAGATGGTTCAGCAAGCAGCACAAGCATCAGCATATTTGTGTCAGGTCCTCTTGGCCCCAAGTTCCATGGGGATGACGCAGCTAAGGCTAAGTAGATGCCTAAGTGTGTGCAGTGCATTACATTACAGAGAGGAACTCCAACCTATGAGAGCACAAATCTTTTGTAATAGGCAGTAAGCATGAGGCCTTTTGCTCCAGAGACAGACACTATATTTCCTAAGGTTGTTCATTATACAAAACTGCCACAACAAAAGGCAGAGAAGACCTCCATTTACAAGACATACAGAAACATGAGAGACTCATGGAAATTATTTCCTAACGTTGAGTAAGCAGACATTATTACTGTTTATTGGGTGCTTGTATGTGTCAGGTCCAGTGCTAAGAGTTTTATATGCATCATCTCCTCTATTTCTCTCAAAAAGCATATGAGAAAATATTAACAAACTTATGAAAAAATATTTTTATAAATTAAGATGTTTAGCTCATAAATAATAACAACAATGGAGAATCCGAAAATACACAGGAACCATTAGGGGGTCTCAGAGAGGAGCTGTATCTATTAGCTGAATACTATCTGGACTTACTTCATCTGCTATTCCTGCTTTTCCTTCCTACACTTCTCTGGCCCACTTGGTAGATTATGGATGCCCCAACTCCTGCACTCACTTGATATAGTTCTAGCCAGCTTCAGAGGATGATTAAGAATCCCTGAATATAATTGCCAGTTCCATCAAAGAGAACACGATTGGCCCAATTTTGATAATCAACACTGTGTATGTGTGTCAGGGAGACGGCTTTATGATAATATAAATAATAAGTGACATATATTAATTTATAAAGAGATCCATTTTTTTTAATAATAATTACTTAATTTATGTAAAATATTGTGCTACCACTTACGGGTCTGTATCTTCCAGTACCTGTGAGCTCCTCCAGAGCAGGGATCTTATCATTTAACAGAATTATAATCATGTATATAACTAAAGCTATAATCATAATGTATAAAATTATAATTATAATCATGTAATAAGAATTATACAGAATTATAATTATGTATATACATGTACAAGGATTTTCCTGTCTCTAAGATTATTTTTAAAAATACTTAATTCTTGCATAATATTCCAAATTGGGACACTTCTGCAAGTTATTTAATCACTTTTGAATATTTAGACTATTTTCCATTTTTCACTACTATAAATAACATTGCAATAGCCACCCTCTTCAAAAATCTTAGCTACAGATGTGATTATTTCCTTTGGATAGATTCTTAAAGTGAAACTCTAGGCCTGGCATAGTGGCTCATGCCTGTAATCCCAGCACTTTGGGAGGCTGAGACGGGAGAATCACCTGAGGTTGGGAGTTCACAACCAGCCTGGCCAACATGGTAAAACCCCATCTCTACTAAAAATACAAAAATTAGCCAGGCGTGGTGGCATGCACCTGTAATCCCAGCTACTCAGGAGGCTGAGGCAGGAGAATCACTTGAACCTGGGAGGCAGAGGTTGCAGTGGGCTGGGATGGCGCCACTGCACTCCAGCCTGGGTGATAGAGCAAGACTCCACCTCAAAAAAAAGAAAAAAAAGTGAAACTCTGGTTATTCACTTTTTGGAGTTTCATTTACATTACTAAATTGCTATAGGCCAAAACTGGAAGCACATTCCCCTTGAGAACTGGAACAAGAAAAGGATGCCCATTTTCACCACTTTTATTCAACACAGTACTTACAGGGCAATCAGGCAAGAGAAAGAAATAAAGATATTCACGTAGGAAGAGAGGAAAGTAAACTAATTATCTTTGCCAACAATATGATTCTATACCTAGAAAACCCTAAAGACTCTCCCAAAGGTCCCTGGAACTGATAAATAAATTCAGTAAAGTCTTAGGATACAAAATCAATGTATAAAAAATCAGTAGCGTTTTTATACACCAATAATGTTCTAGCTGATAACCAAATCAAGAACACAATCCCATTTACAGTAGGTACAAAGAAAATGGAATATCCAGGATCATCTAACCAAGGAGGTGAAAGATCTCTGCAAGGAGAAGTACAAAACACTACTGAAAGAATTCAGAGATAACACAAATAAATGGAGAAATATTCCATGCTCATGGGTTGGATGAATCTGTAAAGTCAAAATGGCCACACTATCCAAAGCAATTTACAGATTCAATGCTATCCTTATCAAAATACCAACATCGTTTTTAAAAGACTAGAAAAAACTATTCTAAAATTCATTTGGAACCAAAAAAGCCTGAATAGTCAAAACAATCCTAAGCAAGAATTTATAAAAGCCCCTTTGATCTTGTCAGCCATAAAAAAAAAGTAATCAAAACAGCATGGTAGTGGTACAAAAACAGACACATAGACCAGTGGAACAGAATAGAGAACCCAGAAATAAATCCACACACCTAAAACCATCTGGTCTTTGACAAAATCAACAAACATAAGCAACACAGAAAGCATTACCTATTCAATAAATGGTGTTGGGATAACTGGCTAGTCATATGCAGAAGACTAAAACTAGACTCCTACCGCTCACAATATACAAAAATTAACTCAAGCTGGATTAAAGATGTAAAAGTTATACCTCAAACTACAAAAATCCTAGGGAAAAAAAAAACTGGGAAATACCCTCCTCAACATAGGCTTTGGCAAAGAATTTATGGCTAAGCCCCCAACAGCAATTACAACAAAAATAAAATTAACAAGTGGGACCTAATTAAACTAAAGAGCTTCTGCACAGCAAAAGAAATTACCAACAGAGTAAATAGATAGCCTATAGAATGGGAGAAAATATTTGCAAAGCATGCATCTGACAAAGTTCTAACATCCAGGATCTACAAGGAACTTAAATCAAGAAGGAAAAAAACAATCCAATTAAAAAATGGGCAAAGGACATGAACAGACACTTCTCAAAAGAAGACATACAAATAGCCAACAAACATAGGAAACAACGTTCAATACGACTAAACATGAGAGATCTGAATCAAAACCACAATGAGATGGCAACTCACACCCATCTGAATGGCAATTGTTAAGAAAGAAAAACCCCACATATTGGCTAGCCTGTGAAGAAAAGGGAATGCTTATACTCTATTGATGGCAATGCAAACTAGTTGAGCCACTATGGAGAGCAGTTGGGAGATTTCTCAAAGAACTTAAAATAGAACCACCATTCAACCCAGCAACCCCACTAATGGGTACATGCCCAAAGGAAAATAATTCATTCCATCAAAAAGCACAGAGCTGGGCATGAGGCTCATGCCTGTAACCCCAGCACTTTAGGAGGCCTAGGTGGGTGGATAGCTTGAGCTCAGGAGTTCTGGACCAACCTGGACAACATGCCAAGACCCCATATCTACAAAACATACAAAAATTAGCCAGTTGTGGTAGTGCACACCTGTAGTCACAGCTACCTAGAAGGCTAAGGCAAAAGGATCAATTAAGCCCAGGAAGCTGAGGCTGCAGGGAGCCATGCACCACAGCACTCCAGCCTGGGTGACAGAGCAAAATCCTGTCTCAAGACAAAAAAAAAAAAAAAAAAAAAAAAAGACACATGCAATGGTATGTTCATTGTAGTGTCATTCATGATAGCAAGGACGTGAAGTCAACCTAAGTGCCCATCAACAGTGTACTGGATAAAGAAAATGTGGTACATATACACCATAGAATACTACGCAGTCATAAAAATAAGATAATTATGCTTTTTGCAGCAACATGGATGGAGCTGGAGGCCATTATGCTAGCAACCTAACGCAAGAAAAGAAAACCAAATACACATGTTGTCACTTATAAGTAAAGCCTAAATATTGAATATATGATGATAAAGATGGGAACAATAAACACTGCAGATCATTAGATGGGGAAAGGGGGAAGGGGACAGAGGGCTATGGGCTGAAGAAGCACCTGTTGAGTACTATGCTTACATTCTGCTGGGATCATTGGGACCCCCCAGGCCTAAGATTTTGCTTTTTGTTTCTTCAGACTGGTGAGATTAAACTTTTTTCTCAATAGTAGTGGTGGTGGTGGTAGTGGTGGTGGTGATGAGACAGAATTTCGCTCTCGTTGCCCAGGCTGGAGTGCAATGGCCCGATCTCAGCTCTCTGCAACCTCTACCTCCTGGGTTCAAGCGATTCTCCTGCCTCAGCCTCCTGAGTAGCTGGAATTATAGGCATGTGCCACCACATCCTGCTAATTTTGTATTTTTAACAGAGAAAGAGGTTCTCCATGTTAGTCAGGCTGGTCTCAAACCCCCGACCCTAGGTGATCCGCCTGCCTCAGCCTCCCAAAGTGCTGGGATTACAGGCATGAGCCACTGTGCCCTGCCTTCCAATGTTTTAAATAGCAATTTATATTTCCTCTTCATGAATTGTCTGTTAAACCCCTTGTTGGAGGGACTCAAGTTTTGTTTTCGATGTGCCTCAGGGCTTAGAAATGGTGTTGGGGACTTAGCCGACTCTCACAAAGTTTTGAATACATACAGATAGAAACCTAGCCAGAATAAGCCACTAAAACCCCACAACTGTGTATCATTGTAGGACTTACAGAGAATATTTATGTACATTAGCGCATTTTAACACAACTTCTGTGCATTGTTGCTTTCAGCATTTTACTATGCGGAGCAAAGTCTTGAGTAACAAATCTGAGAGGGATTACTGATGAAAATTCAAAGAATTTCTCCTAGAAACAGAAGAATTCAGCTTCGCTAAAGAAAGGACATACCAACTAAAATAGTTGGTCCTCCCGTGCACCAGAGGGCGAAGCAGCTGGATGTGACGCTGTCTGATAAATGAACGGCTCGCTGGAGTACACTTTCCAGAAGGTTTCGTTGGCACCCCGCAGTGTACGGTCACCCAGAATGCTCAGCGGCCGCGGACTTCAGGACCCAGGCTGCTGTGCGGCCAAATAGGACTCCAACTCCGCCGACCCTAGCGCGTAATGGCCGCTGGCTATCTTGGGGGAGCCTGCTGTTGGACTATGCCCCACTGCCAGGAAATAGGCGCCAGAAGGTTCTCCAACAAGATCCCGCTTTACTAAGGCGGTAAAGGAGTTCACAGGTCTGGAAGGGGCTGTGGGAGAAGCGGGGCAGCGCTGAGCCATGCTCATGAACTGTGGATTTGTGAGGAGACCCAGTTTCGTGGCACCACAGAGGCGCCCGCACTGGAAGGTGGTCTTGGGACCGACCGAAAACTACAATTCCCAGCATTCCTGAGGGGCCAGAACTACCTTTCCCTAAAGCCTGTGAGAGAGTAAACCGGTCTTCCGCCTCCCGCCCACCGGAAAACTCTGAGGACATGAGTCGTCGCCGGGCTTGGCGGTTCTTGCTTTCCCAAGGCAGCGAGGATCGTTGGGTTTCAAGCCCCCGCGGGCATTTCTCGCCGGCCCTGCGGAGAGGTGAGGCAAGGCGTCGTGTCATAGATGCCTGAGTGCTCTCTAGGGAGACGACGACCGAGGGTCGCGCCTGCTCTAGCGAACCCGAGAAGCTGCCACGCCCTCCTCCCCTACTCACGCCTTGTGCTGGCAACGCCACTGCCGGCTGCCCCAACTTGCCCAGCTCGCCCCAAGGGGCGAGGACTGAGGAAAGCACCGCCTTTGTCTTCTTAGAGCGAGCCTTTGAAGGCCTGGGCTTCGCGTCCGGCTTCTTTCTCAGCCCATGTTTCCCTTTTTTGAAGCTTGTAGGTTTGTCAGGAGCCAGAGTAAGGTAATCTGTGTTTGAGGGTGTCCGGATTTCTTTTATGGCCTGTTCAAATTTAGATTGTTTAGGTGCTGGCCTTCAGCCCAGGTTTTTAAATCATAAGTTTCAGGTCACGTCTGCCTTATTCTCGTTGGAATTCTCAGTATGTTCAGTCACACTGTAGACTTTGAGGGGAAAAAAAAAAATACTGAACCTACAAGTTTCCAACCGGTTGGCACCTCTGTTAACAGAGTGTTTTGAAGATACCTGACTTTATTCTGAGAAATGTTTCTAGGGCTAGGTTTTGTTGTCGTTGTTTTTCACCCCTAGTTTTTAAACTTCCCTCCCAATTTTTAAACTTTTTTAAGGTTGTCCACAAAATAGACAAGTAGACACCTCATACCAATCTTAGCATTCTCTGTTCACCTTCTTGAATCTTCAGTGCCAGGCACACAAAGCCATTCAGTACCCAAACACGTCCATGCTGTTATTTATGCTCCACACTGTTACTTGTGCTATTTTGCTCACTGTTTCATTTTACTCCACACCAGTAACAGCTGCAGTGCCAGGGTCATTCACAAGGTCTCTCTCGTTAGGTATTTTGGTGTTTACCATACACATTATGATGGATTTTACAAAAAGTATGTTGCACTTTTGAACTCCAAGAAACCATCCAACTGTCATCTTTGTTGACTTTTACAGGCGTACTTCATTTACATATCCAAATGAAAACAAAATTAAACATTTTTAGAGAATGAACTTTGAAGTGAATATCATACTGGGAAACACATTACCATAAGTAAATGTTAATGTTTTACATAAAAGTTATCCCACTTGAATCCGAGTATTCTTGGAGAAACCTTAAACCTCTTCTTACAACTAATAGGAAGTGTCCCTCCTCACTAAACAAATATTGAATGTTTATTGTATACAAGTAGTTTAAACTTGCCTAATAATGTCAATACAACGGATCTGAAAACCTTGACCTATGACCAATGGAAGGACTTAGTTATTCTAATGCAATTAGTCTAGCAAGTTAGTAGACCAGCATGTAAGAATATACACTGTAATGCCTGTTCTTTTGAGTTCCTGACTGAAAAATAACTGGCTATACACTGAAGTGTTTCAGCTGTAAAATTAGTAAACTAAAACTTGCAGCTTATATTTAATGGGACAACATTTTACATCTCTTTTTTGTTATTATTTATTTTTTCAAAAGTAAAATTTGACCTTTTCCAGCAAAGAGGAGCTTGGTGCAAGATAGGCCAGAGTTCCAGTCAGCAGTCTATGACTTAGTAGTTTTATGAAGCTGGTTAAACCTTTAAACTGAGTTTGTATCTCACTATTATAAATAAACAATCTCACTATTATAAACAAACAAATCCATATGAAGCTGGTTAAACCTTTAAACTGAGTTTGTATCTCACTATTATAAATAAACAATCTCACTATTATAAACAAACAAATCCACAAGATAGATATCAAAGAATCAAAAGAAGTAACAATGAAAGGGAAAGTTTGGGATTTTGTACATATGTTTAAGTCTATGCAAAACTTTTCAAGTTATTAAGGATCTGTTATTCCACCTTGAGCTTGAAACACTGATTGTGAGCACTTATCTCGCCTACCTATTAATAACGACTGCAAATATTCTTTTTTAATTTTTTTTTTTTTTTTTTTTTGAGACAGGGTCTTGTCACCCAGGCTGGTGTGCATTGGTGCCATCTTGGCTCACTACAGCCTCTGCGTCCCAGGCTCAGGTGATCTTCCCACTTCAGCATCCCAAGTGGCTGGGACTACAGGCACACACCACCATGCCCAGCTAATTTTTATAATTTTTGTAGGGACAGGATCTTGCCATGTTGCCCAGGCTGATCTCGAACTCCTGGGCTCAAGTGATCCGCTTGCCTTGGCTTCCCAAAGTGCTAGGATTACAGGTGCGAGCCACTGCACCCAGCCTGCAAAGACATTCTTAATGAGTGCTTATGCATGCTCATGACACAGCTGGAATAGTGATTATGACGCCCTCCTATGAATATCCAGTGGTTTTTTCAGTTCCTTATGGCTTCCAAAGTGGACTGAAACCCCAAGTTATTCTGCCATTGGGTGTCAATACCTACCTCATAGGATTAGTAGGACTAAGCAAGATATGTGAATATTTGAGCACATATATAGAATAATGTTCTACATATCCTTCTGTATTCTCAGCTCTCCCTAGGCCCATAATAAATAAAAGCAAGTGAATAACAAAGGCTGCCCATGCCTTGATATTGCTCATTGATCCTGTCTGGGTAGCTTCTCTAAGATTTAATGTAGCCCTACCATCATCCAAATAGCCAACTCTTGATCCTTTATTCTCAAGGAGGACCAGCTGCCTCTCCTTTGTATTCATTGTGTATACATAATGCCAAGCACAGTGCCTTTCATTCAGCAGATATCTTATCAATGGAGCATCCAGAATTGTGCAGGCACTGGGAATTCAAGTGAGCAAGAACAGATGTGGTCCCTGCTCTCAAGGACTGTATAGTTTAGTGCAGGGGTTGACAAACTTTTTCTCTGCAGAGCCTAATAATAAATATTTTAGGCTTTGTGGGCTGTAAGTTCAGTCATAACTATTCACTGCCACTGCAGTGTGAAAGTTGCCATAGATTAATCCATAAATGAATGAGTAATGTTCTAATAAAGCTAGTTCTAAGGAATACAACTAGAAAAACATAGTCGCCGGGCGCGGTGGCTTATGCCTGTAATCCTAGCACTTTGGGAGGCCGAGGTGGGTGGATCACCTGAGGTCAGGAGTTCAAGACCAGCCTGGCCATCATGGTGAAGCCTCATCTTTATTTAAAAAAAAAAAAAAAAAAAAAAAAAAACATAGTCTCTGGGCTGTAGTTGGCTGACCACTGGTCTCTTGCGGAGACAACTGAGAGTCACATAAATGTGTAAATTGTGAGAAGGTTTGCAAAAGAATACTTTGCAGTACTATGAAAAACCATCACGAGAGAGACCTAACCTAAAGGAGTTATCAGGCTTTCTAGAGGAAGAAACATTCAGACTGGGCTCTGAAAGATAAACAGGAGCAGGCAGAGAAAAGGAGAGCTTTCTGAACAGAGCAGGGGCTGGGCAAAGGCCCTGAGAAGGGAAAGCACATGGCACGTTCGTGGAATTAAAATCAAAGACCCCTTGAAAGCAGAGGGCCAGAGAGCATAGTAGGACATGAAAGGAGCTGTACCCTACAGAAATTTATTGGCTTGTTAAGGTATTTGGTTTCTATCCAAAATTTAGTAGGAAGCCGCTCTTTGTGCAAGGTATTCAGAGTGTTTCTTGACTAAGTCAGAGGAACTGTACTAATCTGCCTAGCTATGAGACCATAAGATTGCAAACTAATTATAGACTGTCCTCAGGATGGTTTAACTTAAAAATTTTCAACTTTACTGTGGTGCAAATACAGTATGCATTCAGTAGAAACTGTACTTTGAATTTTGATCCTTTCCTAGGCTAGCAGTAATGTAGTATTCATGCAATACTAAGCAGGGGCAGCAAGCCGCAGCTCCCACTCAGCCATGGATCACAAGGGCAAACAACCAATGCTTAGTATTGCCAGGGTTTTTTGGGTTTTGTTTTTGCATCCTGTCATGTTTATAAAGTGCCCATCTGGGTGTCTACATGAAATATTCAACATTTGATTATAAAATAGGCTTTGTGTTAGATTATTTTGGCCAATTATAGGCTAATGTAAGTGTTCTCAGTGTGCTTGGGTAAGCCAGGCTAAGCTGTGATGTTCAGTAGGTTAGGTATATTAAATGCATTTTCAGCTTAGGATATTTTCAACTTATGATGAATTTATTGGGACATAACACTTTTATAAGCTGAGGAGCATCCATACTTAACCCTGAGCCTCAATTTGCCTCATCCATAAAATGAGAATTTTAAGGATGGGGTAATGGGATATGAAAACAGTAAAATATTATATAAATATTATTACTGATTTTTTTTCTAAATCCAAATAAACTTCTAATCAGGGATACATAACTAAAAGTACCATCATTACTCTTAATGCACTTGTTACTGAAACTATTGAAAACTGCCCCTTTTTCATCTAATTTTTCTTTTTCTCTCCTACCTTAGGTCTGACAGTGACATACAAAGGCATGTTTCATTACCCTTCTAGATGACATTCAAGTGAAAAAGATTAGTGACCAGCGTGCTAATATGTGTGTGTGTTTTAAAAAACTGCTCTACCTTTATTTATAGCTACTTGCTTTTATCTCTTAAGTAAAAATTTTTGGAGTATGAATATCTTTTATCATTTGAATTTAGAGTTTATTCTTAGATTTTTTAAAAAAAGAGTATCTGTTTCCTGCCTCTGGTCTATAAAATCAGTGAGAACATCATTCGTGTCTGGTTTTGCTTAACATTTTATCCTTTGTGCCTGGCACAAGTTTTAGCACTCAACAAATATTTATTAGGCTAGAGGGATGTAAGAAAGTAATCACATTTGTCCTACACAGTACCAGTGGAAAAGTAATGCCTGAAGTTGCAGTCTTTTAAATACTTAGATATTTTAGGTGGTTTGGGATAAATGAGACAGCATGGAGTGATGGAAAGAATGTAAGATTTGTTTAGAAGAACATGAGTCTGAATCCTAATTCTGCCATTGGCTTTGTGACCTTAGGCAAACCCCTTTACCTTTCCTAGAAGTTGTTTATGGGCAGAGCACCTTATAATAAATTCATCAGCAATATATAAAAAAGGTCTTTACTGTGTCTAGGTTAAAACTTGGGGAATTTATTGAAATAGGACAAGAAGGGTTATTTCAGAAATGAGAAATTGCTCCTAGAGCTCTTATGTTGATACCAGTAAATACGCCCATGATTTCAAATCAAATTCATTGATTGAATCAGCAGTAAAAGTTTGTGACCCAACTATGTGCCAAAGCACTGTTCTAGGTGCTAAAGATACAGTAGTGAAAATCAGTCAGATCATCATGGAGCTTATATTCTGGTACAAAGAAACAAACAGCAAGCAAGATAATTTCATTTTGGAGCTGACAACTATGTAGGAAATAAACTGTGGACATATAAGTGAGTGGGAGTATGGAAAGCTACTTTAAATAGAGATATAAGTGTAAAAAATTTTCATAGCTCTTTGGAAGACTGTTACTGAGCACACAGAATAGCTGAATTGAGCAGTTTCTGCTCTTCAGTAATTAGAGCTGAGGTGGTGATATCCAAAGCATTTGATGTGTGTTTTATTACAATTTTAGACCAACTCTTAACATTTTTGAATACTGAAGGAGGGAAAAAAAATCCATTGAATGTTTGGTATGTGCAGAAAAACGTCAGACTTTTCAGATAAAAGAGAGGCTCAAAGGAGTCAATTAACTTGGGTGAGATGACAAAACTAGAAGAGCCGGAACTTTATTATAAATGGATGGGGAAAATGCTTTGTAAGCTAAAATATGATACCTGTATCAGCTACTACGAGAGAAAATAAATGTCTTCTCTTTTCAGACTTCTTCACTACCACAACCAAAGAGGGATATGATAGGCGGCCAGTGGACATAACTCCTTTAGAACAAAGGAAATTAACTTTTGATACCCATGCATTGGTTCAGGACTTGGAAACTCATGGTAAGAAACATGGATACCTCTTGAAAGAAGAAAATTAATAGCATTCATAATAATTGCCTAGTCAAGACAGTATCACTATTATGAACAATTAAGAGTAACTAAATAGACCTTGCCATCCATACAATTAAATATTTTATAATCATTAAAAATGATATTGCTTGAAAAACATTTACTGATATGGGGAGTGTTCAAGATACGTTAATTGGAAAAAGCATATGAAATATGTGCAAAATGATTCCAAATAAGTGAAAAAGAAGAAAACTTGAGTTTCTAGGCTGATACTAAAGTGGAACAATTGTTTGAGATTAAAAAAGCAGAAAATATGCACAAAAAAATTACCTGGTTTCAAAACAGTAATTTAAATTATGTGATATTACAGGAATAGGCTAATAGAACAAAATGGTATTCATAGAGACACAGACATGAATTTAATATGTGATGAAGGCATTACAAATTAGGGAAAGGAAGGACTATTTATTAAATGAGATATAACAATCGAGTAGCCATTGGAAAAAAATATACTAGATCCCCTTAAAATGAAACTAAATTTCAGATAGATAAAAAGTTAAATGTAAAAGAATAAGCAGTTTTACAGAAAAAAGGGCAAATGCTATAAACAAGCAGAACACAGAAAAACAAACATAAATAACAAAAAGTCTATGTAATGCTTAACCTCACTACCAACCAAAGAAATGCAAATTTAAGTAACATTAACATAATAATACCATTTTTATTGCCAATTATACACTCAAAAAAAAGTAATATCCAGTGTCAATGGGATTAAAATTGTAGAGTACTTTTAGAGAGTAATTTAGCATTATCTCTCAAATTTTTAATTGTAACCATTTTTTTAAAAAGTATATAACAATTTAAATGTTGAGGAGTTACTCTAGGTGTCTATTTTGATGAGGATATGCACTTTAAAAAAATAAAATAAAATACCTATTTGCTGCCTACAGGATTTGACAAAACACAAGCAGAAACAATTGTATCAGCATTAACTACTTTATCAAATGTCAGCCTGGATACTATCTATAAAGAAATGGTCACTCAAGCTCAACAGGTAATACACTGATTATTATCACTTCTGATCGTTTCATTAGACAATCATTTCATAACTACGTCTCTGGCTACCTACTGACCTTCCAAACATGCTCCTATCTTCCTTGTTCTCTCTAAAGGGACCATAAAAAAAAAAAAAGAATAAAGTCAATATTTAGAGACTGAATAGTTAGAATAGTTGTAATAATATTGTGATAACAAAGAGAATGGTATTTTGCCAAATTTTGATGAGATCATTATATTGTGTTATTCATGGGTGGTTATTCATGGATTGTTAGTGAAACAACTTTTTCCCTCTAGAAAGCTCACCACAGTAAAAGAGCTAATCTTTCTATATATTAAGTATATTTTATTGCTGCCTTACAAATGTATTGGTTAATTTTCACAGGCCTAGTTGGAAAGGACTTACATGGCTGGGAAGGACTTCATAAATTACCTAGCTAAGATGCTTTAATTTGACTGAATATAAAATTCTTTAAAGTCAAATATAAGAATTTAACATGTAAAAGGCACAGTGCTGGGTACTTTTCGTATATGATTTAATCTCTAACAACCTTGAAAAGTAGGCAGAATTCTATCTGGCCACTGGCCACTGAAGACACACTCAGAGAGATTAAGTAGTTTGCAAGAGTTTTCACTGTGGTGATATGGACAAAAAGCAGTAATTTTACATAAAGGATTGAATAAACTAAATGAATTTAACTGGAATAATAATTCATTTGTCAGTCATGAAATAATGTATTATGTTTAAGAATCTGTTTTCTTCCTATGGTTATATTTTTTGAATTTTAATTTTTTTAATTTAGGCTTCCTTCCTCAGATAAGTAGTTTACAGCACAGAGAGAAAAATCAGGATTTCTTATATAAAACTAGAATCTCTTGCATAAAATTTCATTACTATAAGGGTCACAGTAGATCAAAAGATTTTTAAAGAGGTGCTGTGGCTCACACCTGTAATCCCAGCACTTGGGGAAGCCAAGGTGGGCAGATCACTTGAGGTCAGGAGTTCAAGACCAGCCTGGCCAACATGGTGAAACCCTGTCTCTACTTAAAAAAAAAAGAAATACAAAAAATTAGCTGGGCATGGTGGTGGGTACCTGTAATCCCAGCTACTTGGGAGGCTGAGGCAGAAGAATCGCTTGAACTGGGGAGGCGGAGGTTGCAGTGAGCCAAAATTGCACCACTGCACTCCAGCCTGGGTGACAGACTGAGACTCTATCTCAAAAAAATTTTTTTAAAAACTATAATCTCCAATTATAGTAGACAAATGTCCAATTAATTAGACATTTAAAATTGAAACATTCAACCCCCTACATTCAACTTCCCTTTAAGTTTGTACATACATTTTTTAGCTAGTATTTAAGATCATAACAGACTAAAGTCCACTAAAGAAAAAGCCAAACATTTAATTAGTTACTCCACACTCTGAACTGTCTGGAAAGAGCTATATGGAGCTACTGATATTTTTAAGAAAGTAATTGTTTTTTTAAGTTTACCTATAAAGCATGAAATAAAGCTGTGATTTGAGGAATCTTTGTGCTGCTAGGACCATTTAATCCTATATACAAGGGGTAGGACTGGGCATAAAAATATTACTATTATACTTTTGGCTTTTTTATTACTGGTGTGTGAAGTTAAAAATCCTGTTCCGTTCTTGTATCTAATTCCATTGCTGACCTCACCTCTAGTATAGAATAAGGCACAGAGATGTCATGAAGGGTGGAGCTAAGGCTCAGGACCATCAGGCCATCAAGCTGCATACTTGATCACTTCAGAGTGGGCCATATGAAACCAAGTCAGCTAGCAGGATGAGGGGAAAAAAGAAAATAAAGTAATGAAGTCTTTTTATTCTGAGAATTTGATTATATTGTGAATTTGATTAAACTCTGAATATTCTTTGATGGCTCCATAGTTACAAAAATCACTTTTAATAAATTTGGCTACTGAACAGTGGATTATGTCTTTACATTTAAAGTTATTAAAGGTGGACACCTGTGCTGTTTTGTAGGCTTTTTGAGCCTGTATTTAAAGGAAGAATGAGGTAAAAAGAGGCTTTTAAGAGCCACAGTAGGGCCGGGTGTGGTGGCTCACACCTGTAATCCCAGAACTTTGGGACGCTGAGGTGAGCAGATCACTTGAGGTCAGGAGTTCGAGACCAGCCTGGCCAACACGGCAAAACTCTGTCTCTACTAAAAATGCAAAAAAAATTAGCTGGGCATGGTGGTGGGTGCTTGTGGTTCCAGTTACTTGGGAGGCTTGAAAATCGCTTAAACCCAGGAAGTGGAGGCTGCAGTGAGCCAAGATCACCCCACTGTGCTCCAACCTGGGCAACAGAGCAAGGCTCTGTCTCCCAAAAAAAAAAAAAAAAAAGAACCACAATACAATCACTTATTTTCAGGTTGAGACTCCATAAGAAGTCTTTACTTAGCTTTCCAGCTTTTGCCTATGTAATCTCAGTAATAACAATACATTATTTTTAATGTATAATTCCTTTATAATGATACTTGGGGCAAACAGGACTGCCAGCCCCTAGAGACCACTTATCTGTGTGACTTCTGAATTAATTCTCATACATATGTCAAGCAGAACTGAATAAATGAAAATGAACACCCCTCGTCAGTAATACATGAGGGTTAGAAAAGGCATGAGTCAGAAATGTCTGTTGTACAGAGTTAAAAACTTTTATCTATTATGATAAGAAGTCCAAACTTCCTCCACATTAATACATTAGCATTAGACTATCCTGCTTCGGCCATTAGATCTCTGTCCCATCGGTAATAATAATAGCTAACGTTTCATTGCTAACCAAGTGCCAAGTACTCTTTTAAGCATTATACATACATTACCTCATTTAATCCTCAAAACAACTCTTTAACATGTAGCAGGTACTGTTACTATTTCCATTTTATCAGTGAGTAGACCAGAAAAATTCAATGATTTGCTAGCATCTCACAGCAAATGGCAGAGTTTGGATTCAAACATAGACAGCCTGACTCCAGAACCCCCAATCTTTTTTGGGCTTTCTTGTTTTATTTCTAAACTATTATACAGAGTCCTTATCAAGGTTATTCCCTCATTGGCTTTTTCTTTTGGTAAAGGATAGATAAATTAGCAAGCTACCTAATTTTAAGAAGTTCAGTGCTACAGGCTGAATATCCCTTATCTGAAATGCTTTGCACCAGAAGTCTTTCAGATTTGATTTTTTTTTTTTTTAATATTTGCATTACACTTACCAGCTGAGCATCCCAAATCTGAAATCCAAAATACTCCAATGAGCATTTCCTTTGCGTGTCATGTTGGCACTCAAAAAGTTTCGGATTTTGTATTTCAAGATTTTTGGATAGGGATATTTGACTTATAACAGTTGTATTTTCTTTGTAAGGCTGCCTTAAATCATTTCTGCAAAATTGTCCCTCCCTAACAAAGCAAAAGTTTATAAATCTATCAGGTAAGGGCCACCTTGTCTTTCATATATTCTTTGTAGTGCCAAATATAAGGAAGCTACCCAAGAATTTAAACAAAATTATGTTGTGCTGACAGACAGCAATTATTTAACTATACATCTGTTTTTTTACTACCTGACTTCTGAGTCGTATCTGCTACATGGAATTTTCCAGTGGTAGAAAAATCTCTCAAAATCAAAATAATAAGAGAGAAAACGCTTCCCATTTGAGTATTCAAAAAACAAGAACAAAACATTATCTTTTTGAGGAACTCTTAGGGTCTAAGGAAGCATTTTATTGAGATTCTTTTCATTCAAACACCTGCACATTTGTCTCTCTTCACTAGGAAATACATTTTTTCTCATTTTGATATTTTAGATACGTAGGTTTCATATTTGCTTAACCAATCAACATTATACCTTGTAGCATGTCTCATTTAAATTTCATGAAAACAATGCAAAATAAAAAGATGGCTTTCTATAGATCACTAGGTTATTTTTATTTTGTTTTCTAGGAAATAACAGTACAACAGCTAATGGCTCATTTGGACTCTATCAGGAAAGACATGGTCATCCTAGAGAAAAGTGAATTCGCAAATCTGAGAGCTGAGAATGAGGTGATACAAATTTTAATCTATTACTCATAAAATACTGATCTCATAATAAGCATCCTACTTAGTGAATAGGTTCATAAGACCAAATAATAATTCCATGTGGTTAGCAAACAATAAATAGATTTAAAAATATAGCATTTATTTTACCATACCTAATTTTTTTCTATATAAATCATAATGCTTTACATACTGAAGAGAATGAGTTAAATTTTATACATATAAAATCACATAAAAGAGAAAATCTTTGAACTATATATATTATATAAAATTGTTATATAATGGTTTCAGAGCTGAGAGTAATGTGGCATTTTCACTTTTATTTAATCAAAGACATTTAAGTATTAAATGTCTTTGTGACTTAAAAGTATATTTCTGTAATTAAGTCAGAATTTCAAGTTACGTTATCCACTATAGCTTATTTTTAAATTTAGAAAATCAGTTTTTAAAAGTATAATATAAAAACAAATGCATTTTGTTCATAAGAATTGTTTTCTGAATATGGTGACTTACTAGTTTCTTTTGAAAATTTTTTTCTCATCAATTCTGATTAGAAATCCATAGATTGTCCAAATTTTGGTAATCTAGGGTGTCAGGTTCTTTTAATCGTAATATGGACTTGGTTTAATGCTAATTGCATGTGATCTTTCTTGTACCTAGAAAATGAAAATTGAACTAGACCAAGTTAAGCAACAACTAATGGTAAGTGAATTTTTTTCCTAGCTGTTAATTTCAGAACAAATATTCATTACAAGATCATTTTAAAAATCTCTTTGTTTTCCCGAAAGCATGAAACCAGTCGAATCAGAGCAGATAATAAACTGGATATCAACCTAGAAAGGAGCAGAGTAACAGATATGGTAATGTGGTTTTAAATGTACTTTCTTGGTTACTTACTCCTTTTTAATTTTTAGTCTTTTTTTTTTAACTTCCTGCTGCTTCATATCCCATAGTTTACAGATCAAGAAAAGCAACTTATGGAAGCAACTACAGAATTTACAAAAAAGGTAAGCTAATACGTAAAAATGTCTCTTTTATCCAGTTCTTATGCCTTGTAAAACTGCTTTTATGTGTACCAGTTTATAAGTTTGGACTTTAAAAAGCTAATTCTGTAGAATCTATGGTTTCCTGATAGTTAGCCAGCATTTCTAGGGAACCTGCACCAGATTATTGTTCATAAGCCTTGACCTTGAAGAACCAAGCTTCCACATAGTGTGCTTTTTTAAACTATTTCTATAATAGAAAATAACTCTTTTTTTGGGCCAGGTGTGGTAGTTCACACCTGTGATCTCAGCACTTTGGGAGGCTGAGGCAGGAGTTCAAGACCAGTCTGGGCAACATAGCAAGACTCTCAAAAACAAAAAAAGAACTATTTTTTTAAAAGACAAAAGGTTCACTATTGGTATTCATCATTGGTACTTAAATGAGTACCTAGGTTCAGTTAAATAATTTTCTTAAGGTTTAAAAATTTTTAAAAACATACTAAATATGTAGTGTTTATTAATGTGCCAGATACTATTTTACGTGCTTTACTTGTATTGGTCTCTGTGAGATAGACACTATTATTCCCATTTTACCAATCTGGAAGATAAGACACAACGAGGTTAAGGTCACACAATAAGTGGTGGCACTGGGAAAAGAACCTGTAGTCTAAATTCCAAACTGGGAACTACTGCTTTCCTTGTCAGTAATCCTACAATGTAATCAGGACTTCATCTCTATGGCTTGAGTAAAACCCCACTTTCTGACTCAGCCTTGTCCTTTTCTTAAAAGTTCAAAGCCATTTGTATACATTCTAACAGAAAATATGTCACTCTTGCTCATAATTTAATAGAAGAGAAGGTCACATTTGTTTTTTCAAAGATCTTATTCTCTTCCCTTACTTCTTGGCCAGATAAAGGAGATAAGCAAGGAAATCAGCAAAGTCTTTTACAACTACTTTCTGTGCTCTAGGTCTCATCTCTCCTCCCTACCTTTTGTCCCCTATACATGTATCAGTGTTATCCATCAGGTATTTCTTCCAGTTCTTTTAATACTGGTGCCAGTTCATATATCTGGTTATTTTTTTTTTCATTTGTAGAATATATTTAAAGTTTTAACCATAATATCTTAAGGACTTTGCACACATAAAATGATAGTTCTGTGACTTAATTTTTTGTTTCTCACTTTATCATCTTATATATTTAGGTATCAAATATGAGGTTTTTAGCAGAATATTCCCAGTATGTGATAATCCTAAGAGATGATTTCCAAATACGAAAGTAGAAGGAATGTGATTCATCAGTTTGTACTGTTTTCTTTTTAATTTATTTTTTATGCCACTATACTTTTACTGTTTCTCCAGCTAAGACTTTTGTATCACAATTAGCCCATAAATGAGGATTTCTAATGTAAATGGTTTTTTGTCCATTTAAAAAGGGACAAAATTATGTTCTCTTACTTACTCTTGTTTACTACAGGATACCCAAACCAAAAGTATTATTTCAGAGACCAGTAATAAAATTGATGCTGAAATTGCTTCCTTAAAAACACTGATGGAGTCTAACAAACTTGAGACCATTCGTTATCTTGCAGGTAAGACTGTCAGAGAAAGAAATTGCTGTCATCTAGTTTTCCTGTTAGTTCCTACCTAACAAGGTAACTTAGCAGGCACAGGAAAAAAAAAAAAAGGGAGCTATAACAAAGCTTTTTTATTGCTTGGTCCCTGTAGTGCTTAAAGAAGGTTCTAGTGTCAAGATATATTTTTGGGAATCTTGCAGTTTTTGTTTTTTTTTTTTTTTTT
>NW_016107489.1:2206944-2238708 GCF_001604975.1 Cebus imitator
CACAAAATAATAGAAGGATAAACTGGGTATTGCACAGCGAAATAATGAAAATTTTCTTTTTATTGCTTATGTTCTTCCACAAAGATTTGAATGAGGTTAGAGAAAAAGATCAATAAAGTAGATATAAGCCCATTAAAAACCTGGAGGAGGGAGAGATGACCTCTTACCTTGAATCAACTGATGCAGCTTACATACTACCCCAAAATTAGATTATTTGTCACATACTGAGCTCCTCAAGTACCATCTGACCTGACCCAATTATAGGGCCCCAGTAGTTAGAAAGAACACCCTAGTCAACTATTACTTGTCTTTTTTCTTTTTATAAAATGTATTTTACTTATAAATTATTCATAGAATTCAAAAGCAGTAAAAGTGAAAGCCCCTCCCGTTGTATATTTACTATTAGTAGTAAACATTTCCAGGCTTTTTCTTCTGCATATAAACATATTATATACTTCTTAAAAATAATTAGATCACATATTTTTATAGTCTACAACTTTTAAAAATTTAACCAAATGTCTTCTTTCCACATCAATACACACAGACATCATTTTATTAGAAAGCACAGTATTCCCTCTAAGAAAATGCCAAAATTTATGTATCTAGTCCTCTGTTAACAGGCATTCTCATCCAGTTTTTCATTATTAAGGACAATACTGTATTGAACAGCCATATATATGTGTATGCTTGAGTAAAAACACACACATCTTTGTGCCGTCATTTCTATATCACAACTTGCTATGTACATTTAAAATTGGGGGTCAAAAAGATATGCACATTTAAAATTTTTGACATTAACAAATTGCTGTCTAAAAGAAAACTGCAGATTTATACTTCTAGTCATTTTCTGGACAGTCACCACTGATGTTGAGGTGCCAGCAGGGTTGAAGATGGAGCCTCCAGCCATCAGCTGAACCATGGATGGGGCACAAGTAAAATAGCCTACCTACAAGGGTACTTGGAATCAGAACTTACTCTTTAAATCTGTGAATGTGTGCCTCATTTTCTCATACCAGCTTTCTCCATGGGTTGGAAACATTACCACCTAGATTCTTTTATCATTCCACTTTCACTAATCAGGAGAGAATGCCCTCTTTCTTTAGTTCCAATTTTTAAAATCCTCAGAAAGGAGTCTGAATGGCTCATCTTGGGTCATATACCACCTTTTGTCCCAGAACACTGCTGCCAAGGAATATTGGCAATTTCCATTTAATCTATGTGGTTAATCTCTGTAGAAAATGTGGCATATTTTGTTCTGGGCAGATAAATAAGGAAAGCTAATGTTTACAGAGTGCTTAAAATGTATCAGGCACATGCTCACCTAAGCATTTTACATATATGTAGAATGTCTCGCTAGATAGGATATAGAGGATAAACAGCAAATTTAAAAGAATTTGGGAATGGCTCCATAGTTACCACAACAACAGCCATGAGAAATAAAAGCTGAAATAACAGCAGCAAGACATGAGAGAGAAACTTAAATGCAGTTAATTGTATAGTCTACCGAAGGAACAAAATGCCTGCCACCTCACAATAAATAAGTGTTCATTTTGGTTATCTAAAACTTAATTTATCAGCTGTTAAATCAGCAGAGGATGTAACCACTTAGCACTATGTGGCTCAAATAAATGACAGATTAAGTCTTATCGGTGCCACAGTATATAATAAGGATAACAAATCTTTTGTGTGTTTTTTTATTAAAAGAAAAAAAACAGCTTTAGAGTCAAGTATACTTAGTCTTAAATCCTGGTTCCACTGCTTGCTGGCGATATAACTGGGCTTATTACCTTATCTGTACAATAGGGATAATACCACCAATCTCGTGGTTAAATAGAATAGCGTATGTAATTGCACAGCGCACTAGCATACTACCTGACACATGGCAAACAGTCACAGGATCAAATGGGAGAATATACAATTGCCCAGTGTCAGTAAAACAAGAAACTCTCAGTGTTATTACTTCTCAAATGCCCTTCTCTATATGTCTTAGAGATGCCTAATGCCGTTTCTTAAAATTAAGAAAATAATCTTATCGTTAACCAAGTTTCACTAAGTAGTAGGATCAAAGGGGATGGTATAAAAATGGGTTTATACATTATGAATAACTTTACTTTGAAAGGCTTTCTTGTGTCTTTATTCATAAAAGTTTCCCCTTTGTCTCTAAATTGTCTATTTTTAAAATTCATCAATTAGTGTTTTAAACAAATAGGAGACTAGGGAGTCCCTAAAGGCCTCACTCAGACTTACCTTCTAAAAGCTGGGAAAACAGAAGCTTTTTTAATCCAAAATGATAAAACATAAAGTACAGCTAGTATATTAACTATTTTAAAAACCTGATGCTTTTTCTGCTTTTCTTCTACTTCATTGAGTTTAAAGAGTTTTTACTAAAATTTTCATTTTTTAAGAATTATGAGAGAAATTATTTTAAAATGTACCAAAAAGGCAATTAAAATTCTCTTCTCATAGATATATGGATGTTTATTCTACTAGCTTAACTACATAATTTTTTAATATAAGAAAGATTTGAATGAGATCATTATCTCACTATCATGAGATCTGAAATTAGAGCTTATAATTACTTAAAGTAGTGAATAATGCTAATGTTAATGATTTTAAATACAATTTATAGGTTCTAAATGACATATAATTTACATTTTAATATACAGGCTCTTTTAAGAAGAATTGGGCATT
Organism: Cebus imitator; assembly: GCF_001604975.1. Classification (NCBI taxonomy): domain Eukaryota; kingdom Metazoa; phylum Chordata; class Mammalia; order Primates; family Cebidae; genus Cebus; species Cebus imitator. The sequence goes on from NW_016107489.1 coordinate 2,209,636, forward strand.
AATGCTGCCCTTAAGAATGTCTTTCATCCTTAATTTTCTAGGGAATAAAACACATAGGATAGAAAATTGGTTGGATTTCCCTTGTTTTTTGCTCTTCACTTAAAGATAACATTATTCTCTTGATCTCTGCAAAATAATCACAAATACAAGACCTATAACATAGTTTCTTCTTTTCACAGCCTCAGTGTTTACTTGCCTGGCAATAGCATTGGGATTTTATAGATTCTGGAAGTAGTATTAATGCTCGTACTGCTGCGGCTATTGGCTTCTTAGAACACCAAACCAAGAGACATTTACTTTGAACATTGTCAGTTGCAGCAAAACTTTACTACACAAGTTTATTCAAAGTATACATGGACTAAAAGAGGAAGGGTTTTAGAATGAGAAGACATATTTTGTCTTTATTATGTGTGTGTCTTTATTATATTGAAAAGCTGTCATTCAAACCTGGTTTGAGATAGAAGAGCATTTTGTCCTTTTGATAATTCATAGAAATTGAACCAGTTTTCTTGTGTTTGCTTGAACAATTGTGTAAATCATACAGGATTTTGTTGGTATTGGCTGCATATTTGAAAACTATTCCCTAGCCTACATACTTATTACTGAAATAACTTTCCTGATAACCATTACATAATTACATTTTTCTATAAAATAAAAGATTATTAAAGTTGTGTGGATTTTAAAAGTGACTTACTACATAGTTGGAGACCGATTTCTTTTTGGTAATGAACTAAAACAATAAATTTTAAAATAATAGGCTAGACATGATGGCTCACACCTGTAATTTCAGCACTTTGGGAGGTCCAGGCGGGTGGGTCACTTGAGGTCAGGAGTTCTAGACCAGCCGGGCCAACATGGCGAAATCCCATCTCTACTAAAAATACAAAAATTAGCCAGGCGTGGTGGCACATGCCTATAATACCAGCTACTCGGGAGGCTGAGCCAGGAGAATCCCTTGAACCCGGGAGGAGGAAATAGCAGTGAGCCAAGATCACGCCACTGCACTCCAGCCTGGGTGACAGAGCCAGACACCATCAAATGAATGAATGAATGAACGAACAAATGAATGTGTGCTTTAGTGCAAATATACAGCACTTAATATGAAATCTGTAGAGTTGCTAAATATTGAGCTCTAATTATTACATGTATTTTTAAAATTTCTGATACACAAAAACCAGTTTATCCCTGCTTTAACTAGTTTAACTTATCTTTACTATATAAAACAAAGCTTTTCTTAGTAATTTACATTCAAACATTTATTGATATCTAGTACCTACTTTCAAGAAACTCATAAGACAAGTTAAATTCTTACTTTGTTTTCTTATTAAGTCTACCTTTTTTTCTTATAAATTAATATCTATTAGTAAATCATATGTAATTTCAAAGAAACTTAAAATGTTCTTTTTATCTTAGTTCTTCAGCTTTGTCCAGATCAAGAATCCAAGACCAGAACGTAAACATTTTGATTTCATAATGCCTTGGTAATAGCTATAAAAGTTTGACTATCAGTTATTCAAAATAGCCTTGTCATTTGTTTAGCTATAAACAGGGAATCTGCAGTATAGAGCAGTCAAGAGATTGGTCCATATGGTCCAGTGAGTGACACTCAGAGCCTTTCCAATTGTATTTTCCTCAAGAATCTAATGCTGGTTTGTTTTCAAAAGAAAAACTCTTTTGACATTATCCTGTTGCATTCTGATTCATTTTTATCTCACAATCATATTGCCTAAGAGAGTCCTTAGCACATCGTAGATGAATTTCCACTGGGTTAATTAATAAGTGGCCATAAAAGTTAAAGTCCACTGTAACAAAGTGCACTGCATTTGTTCAGTTAACCAATATGACTGCCTGCTATATGCCAAACAGCCTGCTAGTCTCTGTGCACAGAGATGAACATGGTTTCATTCTCATGGAATCGACAATGTTAGTGAAGAAGAGAGACATTAAACAAGAAAATAAATTATTTTGTTATGATTTAAAATACTCTAGCCGGGCACAGTGGCTCACACCTGTAATCCCAGCATTTTGAGAAGCAAAGGGGGCAGACCACGAGGTCAGGAGCTCAAGACCATCCTGGCTAACACGGTGAAACCCCATCTCTACTAAAAATACAAAAAATTAGCCAGGCGTGGTAGCATGTACATGTAGCCCCAGCTACTTGGGAGGCTGAGGCAGGAGAATCGTTTAAACCTGGAAGGCGGAGGTTGCAGTGAGCCAAGATCACGCCACTGCACTCCAGCCTAGGCGACAGAGCAAGATTCCATCTCAAAAAAAATAAATAAATAAAATAAAATAATATATATATATATATATATATTTTTTTTTTCTAAAATACTAAGAGGCAATGCGTCTTTCCTCCATGTGAAGAAAGCTCCAGTAGCATAACATTGTCATCACTCTTCATCCCCTTATCCACTCTGCCCTAGGTAAAGTGGCTTGCCCAACTGCAAATTTGGAAGGAGAAACAAGGCACAATTAACCCACTTCCTCCCCACTCCTGTTTGGGACCAGTCTATCTGCAGAGACATTCATTCTGTTCTGCTTCTATGGGATCAGGCTCTGCCTCTGCAGGGTGAGGCCTGGCCAAGCAAAGCAATGCTTGAGACAGGGTAAGTTTGTCCAATTCTAGAGTTCAGTGATAGAAAGCTTACTGGCCTGACGATAAAACCCATTTTCTCTTGCTGGGTACAGTGGCACACATCTATAGTCCTAGCTACTTGAGAGACTGAGACAGCAGGATTGCTTGAACCAAAGAGTTCATCAAGGCTACAGTGTACCATGTTCACACCTATAGTCACTGCACTCCAGCCTGGGCAACCCATGAGACTCTGACTCCTAGAACCAATTCTCCAGTAGTTTTATCAGTAAATAAAGGGGTTGTTTAGGTCTCTATATTAGCTTACATTCTTCATCTTAGTTATATTCACAACCAAGAAAGAAAAGAGATATGCCATTTATTGGACGTTCTCAAGCCCCAACAATAAAGATACATATTCCCAGGTTATATATACAGCCATGAAATATTAAATAGATCTGTGTTCTTTCTCATCATAGGGGTTTACCAAAAAAAGTATCCAGTAACAAATTTGAAACAGAAGAATAGAAATATGCATACCATACCCTGTCACCATTACTTTTAGATCCTATATGCTTTCCATGAAAATTCATTTTGATGGTAGTTCTGGCATTCAGATAAATTTTCGTTTAGTGATGGCAATATATGAAATAAAGATGGATGAGAGGATGGTGTTTCTATATGCCTCAAAACTATACCTCTATTCTAGCACTTGCACCTCACTATGAAACAGCAATTATATATATATCTTTTTCCTACACTAAACTACAAGTTCTCAGAAGGCCTCTAGACACATAGGAGGTACTTGTTACATGCCTGTGGAATCAATGAGACTCATAAATCTCAGTTGGCCTTAATCCAAATTTTTTAATATGCTGAAAATATTTCATTCGTACTGAGTTTCTGAGCATAATATACCTTTTGGGCATTTTCTATGGTAAGAAGCCTCCAAAAGGATTAGCTACTTTCACCATGTGTATAGCCACAGTATAGATCCTAACCTATTCATACTGCTTTGGTGACAAAATAGGCTAGGCAAGAGTATGTAAGGACTTGGCAAGAGTCAGGAAAAACCCTTACCATATTGGAAAAACAATTCAAAACTTATAATGTTGTCAAATTTTAAGAATTTAGATATGTAACACTTTATTTTTTAAGTATTTTTTAATATTTAAAAAAAGGGGCAGTGGGAAAGGCTATGGTTATGATCGCTGAAATTACTGATTGTTATTTTGAAAAAGAATAACTACCCTTGACTATATGACAGCAAATATGCTAAATAACAGCAAATATGCTAAATAACATATATATATATATATATGCTCAGCTATTTTCACAGCTCTATTCTTAGGTAGATGGTATCCTCATTTTACAGTTGAAGAAACAAGTTTAGCCAAGTGAAGTAACTTGTCCCCAGTCCCCCAGCAAACAAGTCACAGGGACTCAAGTCTTCAACTCCAAATCTCATTCTCTCATGCTTTCACTCAATATACTACTAGTGTCCAACCTGAGTACTATTTCTCATGAGATGGACAATCTGCTGAGTCATAGGAACAAAATAACTTAAATCTCTTCAATATCCTTTTCACTTGTTTTTTTTTGTTTGTTTGTTTCATTAACCTAATGTGTCAATAATATATGTATATTATTTATGAATAAATATACATAATTTTGGAATTATACTTTTAATTCAGCTGCTGTAACAAAACCCAGAATAGTAGTGGCTTAAATAAGATTAGGTTTATTTCTCTCTTACAGTCCAATGTACACATTCTAGAGCCAATATGTCAGCTCCATGGTGTTGGGTCCCTTGCTCCTTATTTTACTGCTCTGCCATCCTTGTGTTCTCCCCATTCACAAGGTCCAGTGGCTGACTCACCACCATATCCACATTCCAGAAGAAGAAAGGAGCAAGAGGTGACTTTCGAGCCATGGCCCTAAGGTTTTATGTAACATTTTTAGCTCACATCCTTCTGGACACAACTTGGTCTCTTAGCTGCAAAGCCAAGCTGGGAAATTAGTCCTTATCCTGAACAACCACAAACCCAGAAAAATCCTTCCCACTATGGAAGAGGGGAGAATGGATTTTGGAGGACAACCAGGGAACCTCTGCCACAGGGTGTGTATGCTTTTATTACAACACTATTCTGGTATTTTCTGTCTCACTGGTACAAAAAGAGATTAAAAGAAAACTGGAGCAAATATAACAAACTATTTCCAGGTTTGGGATTACTTTAGCAGCAAGTTAGAAGGGAAAAGTAAGGCTATGTGTAGTCCCAGAAGGGGAGGGAAATGGTCTGGAAATTCCATTAATGGTTAAGAGAATGCAGACTTTTGCTGCCAAGGTTAAGATCCCAGCTCAGCATTGTATAATCGTAGGCACAACTACTTTATCTATAAAATATACGTATCTCTTATGGCTGTCGTGACAATTCAGAGATAGTTAAGGGCTTGCTTGGCACAAATCTTAGAGTTCCCAATAAATGTGCTTTGCTGACCAAAAAACAACTGTGGCTTTCAGTTCAGTTCTGACTTCAATTCCCTCTTTTTTCCCCACCCCTTCTATTTTCTCCTCTCTTCCCTCCATAGGCTAGCAAAGATTTGTGACTCTCTTGGGGCCAGCTGTGAAGCTCCTATCTCCCTCTGAAGATCTCTCGCTGGTTTGGGGGCTTCCCTGGCAGCAGCCTTCTCACCATATACCAAACTTCCCACCCTCTGGACCCTTGCATCTACCTCACATGGACACTAAAGCCAATTTGACCTAGTATCAGAACTAGTTTACCCTGACAAGACTGCATTTGATTGCTGAAACCAGTTCAGCTGTAAGCAAGTGTTAAAAAATGGCTCACCTATCCTTTTAATAATCCTTATATATTTTTAGTTCTTCTGTGGTTTCTGTGGCTTTCAATCTACACTAATAGTTGTCAACATTTATTGGGTACTTTGTGTAAGATCTGTTCCAAGTCCTTTACTTAATTCTCCCAGTGACAGCCATATGAGGTAGGTATATTTTATAAAAAGAGATTAAGTAGTTGTGCCTAGGATTACACAACAATGCAGAGCTGGGATTAACCTTGGCAGCAAAAGTTCATTTTTTAACACTTACTTACAGACCCTTAATCTGCCGAACTGGTTTCAGCAATCAAATGCACTCTTGTCAGGGCAAACTAGTTCTGATGATACTCGGCCAAAATAACTTTAGTGTCCACATGAAGTGCATGCAGGGGTCCAGAGGGTAGGCAGTCTGTGGAATGGTGGGAAGGCAGCTGCCAGGGAAGCCCAAAACCAGCAACAGATCTTCAGGGGGAGACAGGAGCTACACAGCTGGCCCCAAGCAAGTCATAAATCTTAGCTAGCCTATGGAGGGAAGAGAGGAGAAAATAGAGCGGGGTAGGAAAAAAGGTCATTGGAGTCAGAACTGAACCGAAAAGCCACAGTTGCTTTTTGGTTGACCAAGCACTACTAATCTTTAAGATCTAGGGGAAAAAACGAAGGAAAAAAAAAAAAAAGATCTAGGGGAAAAGAGGAAGAAATAAACCTAGTGTTTCTTAACCTGTCCAGTCTGCTGCTTCTCTATAGTCTTAAAAAGCTTGCAGTTACATCATTTGAAAAAAAATTTTTTTAAACATATTCACACTAGTTGAAGTAAAGGATACTCTCTAGAAAGTGAAAGAAATATGATTCTATTATGGAGCCACAGTTGAATTATTAATAATTTTTAATATCTAGAACTACATTTCTTTTGATTACTATACCATCTAATATTTTAAAGTTTACGTGAATACTTGTAAAATTAATTATTCCTAAATCTCTGGACTTGCCTGTGTAGCAATATATAAGAAGCATATTGGGGGAAGGTGTACGACTGAGTCTGTGCCGTTTAAAAAATCTCTGTGTCTCTTTAGTATAACATATTTCTGCTTTCAGAGTTGGAACAGAAGCATATCAGAGTAATTCTGAGATAGTTTTATAGACTTACACTTATATCAATTTTTTAAAAGAAAGAGAAAAATCAAGCAGGTTTATTTGGTTATTTCACTGATTAGTACCTTCTCACAAATACTCCCCCAGAAGAAACCTTTTTTTTTACTCGCCTCTTCTGTCTGTTTGACTCACAAGAAGTGCTGTCTTCCTATAAACAAAGGAAAAGAGGGTCAAATGCCACTTTCATGCTAGCATACATTTTCAGCTTTCTACATTGCCTGTTCAAAAAAAAAAAAAATTAACCATACTAGTATTTTCAACTCTGATTAAATTTCTTTTAGGATTTTTTTGCTAATAAATTCCCAAATCTGAAGTACCAGTGCATCATATTGTGCTGAATCGTATGACTGGGAGGAACCTTAAGAACTAGAGAAAGAATATAGAAATGTAGTGAGAAAGAGGTGGCTACTTATCAGATACAGCCAATTTTCAACCTTATCTCATTCAGTTTTATCTCTAACTAATAGATCCCCAGACACTAATATTTGACAACATCTTGCCAATAAAGTGTCAGTATGTCATCTGGATTCTTCTACCATTCCCATAGTGCTGCTAATCATTCCCTAACTTCCCCATTCCCTCTTTTGTTTTTGTACTACATCCCTCTACTGCTTTAGTCTCATTTTGCTCTTTGCCTGGTCTCCCGGTTTCACTGTTTCTGAATATTTCTTATCCATCTTGGTATCCTTAAGACCCAGCACAGAAGAATCAATAAATACTATAGGAAGGAGCAAGCAGGGCTAGAAACACAACGGATAGCCACTAGATGTTAAACATCTTTGATCATTCTTCCAGTCAGAAATGCTCTGCATCTAGTCAGGCAGGACAGCTCTGAACACAGAAGCTCCAAGAAGAACACAAGGTGCATGTCCCTGGGGAGAGCCCATGGCTGGAGTTGTTCCCCAAGGTGTTCCTGCCCACACCTTTTCTAATGAGTCCAATTAGTTTAACTCAACCGTGTGTGAACATGGAAGTAGGCTGCCATTATCCAACACCACCTGGAAAAACAACCATGCATCTGGTCCCTCCCACATCCCTCAGCTGCAAACTTGAGAGCAGGATAGAGAAACTTCTAGCTTTCTCTTATAGTGGCCAGGCGTTTGTGGGCATAGGGTAATATAGGTGGTCTCTTGTCTTGAAAAAAGCTTGCCAGCTAGTTTGAAGAAAAATAACCTTTGATTGGGACTTAGTATGATATAACTGTTCTTCACACTATACATACAAAATATAGTAGGTAGCATTACCAATATTTTAAAGAGGCCAAGTGTGGTGGCTCATACCTATAATCCCAGCACTTTAGGAGGCCAAGGCAGGCAGATCACTTGAGCTCAGGAGTTCAAGACCAGCCCGGCCAACCCCATCTCCACTAAAAATACAAAAATTAGCTGGGCTTGGTAGTACTGCCTGTAATCCCAACTCGGGAGGCTGAGGCAGGAGAATCGCTTGAACCCAGGAGGTGGAGGTTGCAGTGAGCCAAGATTGCACCACTGTATTTCAGCCTGGGTGACAGAGCAAGACCATGTCTCAAAAAAAAACACAGAAAAACACTCAGGTGAGGCAGGAGTTTAACCTAATCTAACTAGATAGAACTAGAGAAAGAATATAGAAAATTTAGGGGGAAGAGGTGGCTACTTGTCAGATGTAGCCAATTTTCTAGTGCTTTAATAGAATAATAAGACTTCCAGAAACAGGAAGGGCATGGTGGCTCACATCTGTAATCCCAGCACTTTGGGAGGGTGAGGTGGGCGGATCACTTTGAGCTCAGGAGTTTGAGAACAGCCTGGGCAACATGGCAAAATCCCCTATCTCTACAAAAAATACCAAAAAATTTAGCTCGGCATGATGGCTTATGCCTGTAGTCCCAGCTACTCACAAGGCTGAGTCTGCAGGATTTCTTGAGCCTAGGAAGTGGAGGTTGCAGTGAGCAGAGGTCGTGACCCTGCATGCCAGCGGGGCAGAGTGAAACCCTGTCTCAAAAAAATTAAAGACTTCCAAAGGCAGTAATACTAATTTTTCTTTACCTTTTATATATTAGAAGAGATCTTAAGAATTCCAAATTTTCTAGAAACAATGGTTAAACACCAAAGTCCCTCCTAACACCAAATATGTAACTTGTTCTATCAAACCAAGTCTTACAACTACTTCAAAAGAAAATATGTGCTTGACATTCAACAGGCCTCCATAAGTGTTCATTGAAGGTTCCAAATCTCCAAATTCTAAAAGTTTCCATATTTGGAGAACATTTTTCACCAAGATTACTCATTTCTTTATCGTACAGTAGTATAGCCAGGAAGTATATTTCTCCCCAATACATGTTTTCTCATAAACTCAAGATAACTATATATTAAGATACTAAATATATGAATCATGATGCTTAGGCGCCAAAAGCAATTCTAAATGTAAATGCAGTCTATTACTACAACAAAATTAGACAAATTTGTAGGGAAAATGTACTTTTTTTTGCCCTGAAACAATTAATAGGCTTATTAAACAGATTAAAATTCTACACATAAAATTGTTGAACAGTTTATGGATCTACAAATTGTTGCTGGGATATACGGAATTCCTATTTTTTAAAAATGCACTCTGAGAAGTTCTAGACAGCATATGAAACTAAAAGAACATTCCACCCTCTTGCTTATCAGTATAGACTCTTCTTAACAGTGTCAAAACCAACCCTTTTCCACCACCCCAAAAGTAGGGTATAAACAAAGAGAAAGAAGGGGAAATCATAAACTTTTAGAACTTCCCCAAGCTAACAGCTGAACGTGGATACGCTCACTGAAGTCCTCAAATTGCTCCACGGGCCACTCTAGGTCTATAAGCTAGGATGTCATAGGTTAGAGAGAAGCCCAGCAGAGACCATATCAAAATTCAACCCTGTTCCAAACCTTCATAGTTAGAAAATAAGATTAAGTTAAACATGGAAGATAATCATGGAATATTACCAGTTCCAGGTGAGCCATCCTTGATTAGCAAACGTGGCCCAAAGCTGTAGACCAAGGACTTCCTAAATATTACTGGTTCTGGAGACTGGTGCTACATAAATCTCCAGAGCTGGACAGACAGCTCTGCCAAAGCTATTACAGTTCCCATCTAGTTTAATGTTTAAAGTGTAATATATATGTACTAAAGAGCACAAAGGAAAAAAAAAAAGGACAGCTTGATGAATTTTTACAAAGTGAACACACTCCTGTGACCATGACTGAGATCAAGAAATTGAACATTACTGGCATCCCAGAAACCTCCATTTGCCCCTTCCCAGGCACTACTGACTTGATTTATTTTACCTATTTTGGGCTACATGGAATCATACAGTATGTACTCTTTCACATTGTTTTCTTTTAGTCACCATTGTGTTTGTGAAATTCATTCACGGCGATGTGCAGAGGGGTAATTCATGTATGCTATTATATGAATATAGCAAAATGTATTGATTTACTGTTGAGGGAATTTTTCGATGATTCTAGTTTGAGGGATGTATATACAATAATGCTGATATGAACATTCCTATATATATTTTTGGTGTCCATCTGTGTACACGAAGAAACATGTACTAATTCCAATAGGAATGAATTTTCCAAAGTGGTTAAGCCGATTTACACTGCCACCATTGGTGTATAAAATCTACAGTTGTTCCACACCTTCACCAACATTTGGTAATGTCTGTTTTAATTGTAATATATACCCATTTGGATGGGTATATATGGATATCTTGTTTGAGTTTTAATTTACATTTCTGATAACCACTGATTTTGAGCACAATTTCTTGTTTACTGGCCACTTGGATATCTTCTCTTGTGGAGTGCCTATTCAAGTCTTGCCCAGTTTTTTACTAGACTGTCTTTTTCGCATTGATTTGTATAAGTTCTTTATATATTCTGGATACAACTTCTTTTTCAGATAGGAGAGAAGAAAGAAAAGCAGAAAAAAGGAAATATATTTTTCTACACTTTGGCAGGCCTTTTCAAATCTTTTCATATAATCTTTGATGAACTTAAGTCTTACATTAATGAAGTCCAGTATCCATTTTTTTCCTACCCCAAGGTCATGAAGAAAGCCTATGTTATAGTTTATCATCTCAACTTCCAATTGAAGACACATTTTGAAATGTATGTTTGAACTTACACTGTAACATTTTAACAAAATTATTACCAATTTTTAAGTTTTCATAAGTTAACCCTATTAAAAAGCTATCATCAAAAGTTTTTGAAGAAAATTTTTCAAAATAAACATTCTTAAAAGCACAGAAAGAGGAGGGTGAGGGGTTCATAATGGCAATAACAAGTGGTGTTAAAAGCATAGACTTGGGCTAGACAGATTGAAATCATGGCTAGCCATCTAACAAGCTTTGTCACTTTATAAATTGTTTATCTTATCTGAGATTTGATTTCTTCATTTGTAAAATGAAGATGATATATGATGAAATATAAGGTCCTAATAACACTAAGCCCAACATACTCAAAACCTATTGTTAATGATGGCCAAGATGATGTTATTAACATGAGTTAAATGACCTCATAAAACTTAGGTTTTCAGTACTGTGGGCTAAGTGCCCAGTCATGGTGCAATACAGATGATGGGAGGCCCTTAGACCAGTACAAAATGCTTGGTGGACGGAGAGATCACGTGTGACCGGGGAGACTAGGAAAGGGGTGATAAGATGGTTCCTAGGGGATTCTGAGAGACAGAGTCAACGGGCAACTTTCAAGGTATATGGACAAACTGAACAAAGGCTTAATGATGGGAAAGCATAGGGTAGCTTAAGAAAAAATAAGCTATTAATATATGTAGGAGAATAGACAAAAATAAGGCTTGTGAGGTAGGTTAGGACTGAATGGCAAACTGAAGAATCTGTACTTATTCAAGCAAGGAACATTTTGAAACCAAGGAGTGACAAGGAAATCAAGCTGACCACTGTGAGTCAGATGGATTTGGATAAGGAAGGAGTAAACACCAAAATTCTCTTAACAGTAGTTCAGATAGAAAGATACAGAAACCTAAACTAGGGAAGCAGCGAAAGTAGGGAGCATGTTCCTACCTACAGGATGGGCTCACTTTCTGTATGATTTAAAGAAGAAAACATAACTAATCATTAAGAGTCTAAGACTGGGTAGTTGAGAAAATAGTGATGCCATTAATTTAAATGCAGAAATAGGGGAAAGAATCTGGTCTTGCTATTGAGCTCGATTCTGGACATTTATTTTTATTCAGGCACCACCCGGAATTTCAGGTGGAAATGTCCAGCTGATGAGCAGTGAGAAATACAGGTGGGGAGTCCTGGTGGGGACACGGTACTAAAGTATGGATTTGATAGTCATTTCCACAGAAGTATGAGAAAAATATAATCTGAAGGCAGAGAATCTGAGTTTGTTCCTGCTTTACACTAGCTCTATGCTCTAACAAGACTCTAAACTTCTCTGAGCCTCTGTTTTCTCACCTGTAACACAGGGATCAAAAATATGTACATCATTCTACTTCCTCATAGGGTTGATACAGACTAAAATAAGACAATATCCGAGAAAGTGCAGTTAAAAACAGCTGTTATCAAAAAACCATTTAAGCACTTTATATATGGCAAACTATCCTAGGAAACTGTTCTAAGAATTTTTCTCTCAGTAAAAATTATACTACTACTGCAGATTATTTTGGGAGCTGATCTTAAGGTACAATAGTGTGCAATCATACGTTCTGACCAGAAGGTGGCAGGAGAAAGGCTTAGTCAGGACTTCCTGGTGAATCATCCGTATTTATAGCCCTGAAGGAAAAGTTCATTTTACTTAAACTTCATATATAGTTAGACTCCCAAATACATTCTTCTTATCCTTAGCTTAGTGTGCTAGAAACTACATTCAGGATTTCTACCCAATATTCCATTTAACATCAATACGATCCCATGAGGTTTAGGTATTATTATTTCTCATTTTAAAGACAAGGAAATAGAGATTCAAGCTTTTGCAAGTGAAAATAAGCAGTGCCAGAGTTGCAGCTGCCATGAAAGCTCAGTGACATTTGCTTATTTACAAAAATTAGGTATAACCTAAAGCAAGAATGCAAAAAACATGAACTTCAAGCATAGTGACCGTGAGTCAGCTCTCACATTGTTGATAGAGTGAAGTTTTAGGGAAGCAGAACTGTGGAGTGTGAAACCAGATTCAACCTGAGAACAGATGCTTTTGAGTAAGAAAAGAGAATTTCTAAATAGCTAAAAGATAGAAAGTAGACAGTTTTGAATGGCTCAAAAGAAAATGTGCAGCTTGGGTGACTACACCAAAAGATTGTCCTGCCTAGGCAGCTGAAGAACAACAACTTAGCCTTGGCAACAAAGCAAGATCTTGTCCTTACAAAAAATAAATATATAAACTAATTGGCCAGGTGTGTTGGTGCACGGCTGTAGTCCCAGCTACTTGGGAGGCTGAGGCAAGAGGATCACTTGAACCTTGGGAGCTCGAGGCTACAGCGCCCTATGATGGCATCACTGCACTGCAGTATGGGTGACAAGAGCAAGACCCTGTCTAAAAAAAAGAAAAAACAACAATAACTTACCTTTCTACTTTTGGGGAGACTAGGAGTCACAGAGTCCCTGCCACAAGGTGGAGAGATAACAGATTTGATTGGAAGCTGTAAGTTATAAATGGTGCTGTGTCCTCTAGCCCTCTAACCAACACTACATGACTGTACAGCTGGCCTCTCTGATACTAAAGTTTCCCCATGGGCTAAAGGTAGTACAAGAAGAGGGTTGCAAAAATGAAGAGAATAGATTAATTATTATAATTATATTCCTTGGAAAATCAAACACTGGTGAGACACCAAGGCCCAAAGAAACTGAGAAAGTGGTCTATATTTATATATGCATAGAAATACACATACATGTTTGCGGATTAAACAGAATTTTATCTAATATGGTATGTATTAAATTGTTAACAGTAGCTTCCTCTGAAGAGTGGAACTTAGGGTCAGAAGGAACATCTATCTTGTTTTTAACACTACACATCAAACATGTTTTATTATTTTAATATTTTTAAAGTGCTTATGAAAGAGACCAATGACTGGTTTGTGTAAAATAAAAAGAAGCCAGGAAGTTTCTATAATATTAATAGATCAGATTTGAGGTGACACAAGCCTCAAACAGAATTAATCCATCCATGATGACTGATGAAGAAACCTCCCTATGGAAAGAAAATATGAAACGTACCTGAATCCCTACATTGTACAACAATGATTTGTCTACAGGGCCACACTGTGACCATCTTCACTTATAAAAGAGAATGAGGGTCAAAGTTTCCCTGGTACACTTTCAGCCTACTCTCCTTTGAGATCAGATGGTATGAAATACTAGGGTATCTTGCTGTCACTTTTATTCTGCTTTCTGTACTTCACCTCCTATTCTGTACTTGTTCTTTGTATGTTTCTCATGTTTCTTTTTTGCTTCCTTCTATGTATTTGTCCTTTTTGTCATTCGAAGTATTTTTCCGTTTTCTAGTGCTATATTCTGAATTCCAAATTCATAATTCCCATTTTGAAAAGAACCAAGGCAGCTGGGCACAGTGGCTCATGCCTTTAATCCCAGCATTTTGGGAGGCTGGGGTGGGAAGATCACTTGAGATGAGGAGTTCTAGACTAGCCTAGCCAACATAGTGAAACCCGTCTCTAAAAAAACACACAAAAAATTAGCTGGGCGTGGTGGTGGGCACCTGTGATCCCAGCTATTCGGGAGGCTGAGGTAGAGAATCACTTGAACCTGGGAGGCGGAGACTACAGTGAGCCAAGATTAGGCCACTGCACCCCAGCCTGGGTGACAGAGCAAGACTCTATCTCAAAAAAAGAAAAAGAAACGAAAAAAATGAAATGAGCCAAGAGGGCTAAGGCTATGAGATCAAAAGACCAGACCAGAAATTGAATACTGATTCTACCACTACTGACTGTGTGAATTTAGACAAGTCACTTAACCTCTCTGAGCCTCAGTTTTTCGTATGTTAACAGGGGAAGGTAAAATGACATACAATAAGATAACGTGAAATAAGTTTGTAGATATAGTGTTACACAAACGTTAGTTTTTATGTGTCTGCAATCTGAGCAAAAGGATGCTATGACAACTTCTATGCTGGCTCCTTTCTACTTTTAAAACTATTCTTTGGGAGAACTAAAACTTTCTAAAATGGATTCCATTCAAAGCACTTTATTTTGGTTATTTAGAATATGAAAAAATACATACCCTTCAGCTGTCATAGAATTCTTACTGATTATTCTGCTTATGAAGGTATTTTTTTCTTCTGTGGTACAATAATAACAATAATACTTAGGACCAAGCTGCTGTTTGAACATAGATGATAGGTAGGTAGGTAGGTAGGTAGGTAGGTAGATAGATAGATAGATAGATAGATACAGACAGGTGTGTGTATATATAGAAAGTTATGTAGTTACATATAGTTTGTGCGTGTGTGTGTGTGTGTGTGTGTGTATGTGTTCCTTTAATCCTGTCATCAGCTCTAGAAAGTTTAAGTTACCGTCTCCAGTTTATAGCTGAGGCACAAAAAGGTTAAATAAGTAGCCTAAATCAAAAAAGACTGTAGCCAGGATTCAAGTCCAAAGAGCCCTAGCCCAAAGCTTGTTCTCTTAGCCACTCTTGTATATATTTTTTGAGAAAAATAAATGTAATAAAAAGGACACTAACCGTGGCCACAATGTTGGGGACTTGATTTTTTTCCAGTGTTTCCCTGAGCTGGTCGACCTCTGCTCGATATTCATCAAGCTGACATTCTAATTTTTCTCTACGTAGTCGTTCATACTCCAGCTGGTCCTGCAGTTCTTTGATGGTCCTATCAAAAACAAAATTTTTTAAAAATCAATCACCAATGTCAACTAACAATTATTTTTAATAGTGGAAAGAATCCATGCATTGTGTTTAAGGCAAATAAAGAAATCGTTTATTCAACAAATATGTATTCAGGGTCTACTATGAATGGGCACTAGAGATATAGTGGTGAGCAAAAGGCCCAAAATCTGCCTTCCTGGACCTTACTTTAGTAGTAGATATATGCAGACAATAAGAAAAATAAATAAGTAAAATATATGATATGTTGGAAGATAATAAGTGCTAAGGGAGAAAACAAAAATAAAGCAGGAAAGAGAAGTATAAAATGGTAAAATGATGTGGAGGAGGGGGTTAACATTTCATACACAATGGCTAGGGAAGGCTTTACTGAGATGGGGGCTTCTAAGACAATCCCTGAAGGAAATAAGAGAGATAACCATGTAGACATTGGAGAAAAAGTGTTCCAGAGAAAAGGAACAAGTGCAACGACCCTGAAGCAGAAGTATGCCTGATGAAGTACAAGAACACCAGTGGCCAACACAATAGAATTGTTTAAAGAATAAAAAGGAGGCCAGGCGCGGTAGCTCACACCTGTAATCCCAGCACTTTGGGAGGCCAAGGCAGATGAATCACTTGAGGCCAGGAATTTGAGACCCACCTGGACAACACAGTGAAACCTAATCACAGCTACCTGGGAAGCTGACACAGGAGAATCCCTTGAACCTAAGAGGTGAGGATGCAGTGAGCCGAGATCATGCCACTGCACTCCAGCATGGATGACAGAACGAGACTGTCTCAAAAAAAAAAAGAGAGAGAGATTGAGAGAAAGAAAGGCCAGGCAGAGTGGTTCACGCCTGTAATCCCAGCACTTTGGGAGGCCACAGCAGAAGAACTGCTTGAGCCCAGGAGTTCAAGACCAGCCTGGGTAACATAGTGAGACCCCACCTCTACCAAAAAGAAAAATTTTTTAAGTTATCTCCATGGTGATGGGGCCTTCCCAAGTAGCCCCAGCTACTTGGGAAACTCAGGTGGGGGACCTCTTGAGCCCAAGAGGTCAAGGCCACAGTGAGCTGTGATCATACCACTGCACTCCAGCCTAGGTAACAGAGTGAGACCCTTCCTATAAAAGAAAAAAAAGGGAGGAAAAGTTGTGTAAGTCAGAGAGGTAAAAGAGAACAAGAATAAGTAGGGTCTTCTAAATCACAGTAAGCACTTTGGCTTTTACTCTGAGTAAAATGGGAAGGCACTAGAGAGTCTGAGTAGAAAAAGAGCATGATCTGACCTTTAATATGATTACTCAGAATACTGTTTTAATATAATTACTCTGGATACTGGGTTAAGAACAGACTACAGGGTAGGGGAGTGGGGGATATGGGGACAGGGACAGGAAGTAGAAGACCTATCAAGATGTCACCAACAATCCAGACAAGAGATGTTGTAACTTGAACCAGGATTTTTTTCTGCCTTATCACTGGATGGTGAGGGGAAACACAATTCCCAAGGCATCCTAGGTTGGGTCCCAGGAGGGCAATCTAAGAATATACAGTAGTAGTTCTGGTACAGAAATTAGTAAAGGTTAAGATTGGGGATAGAGAAGAAGAATGTCAATTGTGGAAGCCTAGAAGTTCAGCAAATAAGAAGGGAATATCATCCCCAGGACAGAGTAACACAAATATATTTTATTGTGTTGTGAGTTTGGTCTACTGATGGATAACAATAAAAATCAAAAGACATCCCTCAAACCAATACTTGCCCAGTTTTTCTTTACAACTATATTTAAGATCAGGGTTTGCACCCAAAGAATAAATGTCTTAAGATGCACTTAACACGGCCATGTGTGGTGGTTCTCGCCTGTAATCCCAACGCTTTGGGAGGTGGAGGAAGGTGGATCACCTGAGGCCAGGGATTTCAGACCAGCCTGGCCAACATGGTGAAACCCCACCTCTACAAAAATACAGAAATTAGCCAGGCATGATGGCAGATGCCTGTAATCCCAGCTACTTAGGAGGCTGAGGCGGGAGAATTGCTTGAGCCTGGGACGTGGAGGTTGCAGTAAGCCGAGATCATGCCATTGTACTCCAGCCTGGGCAACAGAGTGAGACTCCGTCTCAAAAAAAAAAAAAAGGGGGGGGGGTGGCGAGGCACAGTGAGTTACACCTGTAATCCCAGAACTTTCAGAGGCCGAGGCAGGTAGATCACAAGGGCAGAAGATCAAGACCATCCTGGCCAACATCCCGGATGTCTCTACTAAAATGCAAAAAGCTAGCCAGCCATGATGGCATGCACCTGTAGTCCCAGCTACTCAGGAGGCTGAGGCAGGAGAATCACTTGAACCTGGGAGGCAGAGGTTGCAGTGAGCCAAGATTGCACCCCTGCACTCCAGCCTGGCAACAGAGCAAGACTCCATATAAAAAAATAAATAAATAAAATAAAAAAATGTACTTAATACAAAGTGGAGAACAAATGCTAGAGAAGAATTAAAACTTAGGTGTAATTAGAAGAAACACTGCCACTTCAGCTGATATGAAACTGCATTCTGGCACAAACGTAAAGCAATTAAAAAAAGCTGTTCAAAAATCACTTACATTAATAATATTTCACACTGATAGACTATTCCATAGCTATTTGACTAAAAGTTCCACTAAAGACTATTAAAATTGTAATGATCTTAAACAGGGTTAGAGTCATTGACACAGGCTCAAATCCTGGCTCCACCTCCCACACCCTTTCTACACCCTCTGCGACTTTACACAAGTTACTTAACCTCTGCATTAAGTCTTCGTTTCCTAATCTGTATAGCTCATGGAGTTGTGAGGATTGCTTGAGATAAAGCTTGTCTGGTGTGCAGCATATAGTAGTGCTTAGAAGTAATACAAACAGCTGTAGTGATAGTATAGAAATCTGCTTTAGAAGAAAAGCAAAGGAAACCAAAATTTAAAGCTCATTAGTAGGAAATAATTGCTCCATCACGAAGTACTTTTCCAGACTACAAAGAATCTAAGAACTTTGAAGAAGGCTCTTAGGCCAAGGCTAACACTAAAAAAAATTCTACATCTCAAAACACTTCAAACAGTATAGAGGCAGTGGACAGAAACCTATATGATATGATTTGTGAGATACCAAGATGGCCCGATTTAAAAAAAAAAAAAAAAAAATCAGTCTGCCACAGATTCCTAGTGTCTAAAATCACATTAAGCGGTAGTTTCATAGGGTAGCAGAGAAAAAAACAGAGTATTTTGGCCTAAGGTTTTTGCCTTCTGCTTAAATTCCCAAGTACCCATCCAGGGAAGAATAACACATTAATCTTAATATTATTTTTATTTTCTTTTTTTTAAACTAGAGCCAAATGTCAGCTTATCAAAGATTTAGCTGTTACTCTGAATACAGTTAGCACACCTCTTTCAGAGCTAGATTCAGAATTGGGTGGAGGAAAGGGAAACAGCCGGTTCTAAGAGTGTGAGGTAACAAGACACAACGAAAGGAAAGGGCAGAAAAAGCAGAGAACAAAGAAGGAAATCCCTGCATGGTTCTCTTTCCAGACCCATGTTTGATTAAATCAGAAGTCTCCTCTCCTATCTCTCTCTGTTCTCTGTTTATTCTGGAAAGTAGCAAGACAAGCAGAGGGACAGTAGGATAAAAGAAGCTCGAGGTATCCTCTATCCCAGCAGCTATTAACTACAGTGGTCCCTCAGTAACAAAAGGGATTGGTTCCAGCAGGCCCCACAGACACCAAAACCCACAGACGCTAAGTCCCTTACATTAAAATGGTGTGCAGTACGTACATATCTGCATATAATCTATATGCATTCTCCTGTATACTTTGAATCGTCTCCAGATTTACTTACTGTAGTAGTAAACAATAAGTTCTTATAGTTTATTATTTAGGGAATAATGACAAGGGAAAAAAAGGCTACAGATGTTCAGTACAGACACAGCTATCCTTTTTTTTCCTGATTATTGTCTATGCAAGTTTGGTTTCATCCATGGATGCAGAGCTCACAGATATAGAGAGCCAACTGCAATTACAGAGGTACCATACCCATTGTCCAGGGAGCCAATGTGGGGTTAAGGAAGTGAAAGATAGAGACAACTATGCACTTGCTCACTGCCTCTAGATGCAAGAGCATTCTCTAATGGGTACTATAATCAGGGAACACAAGACCTAGTTTCAGATGTGTGGATGGGCAGTCTGGCCTGATGAGAATGTTCAGAGCCTATGTCAGAATGTCAGTTTCACAAGACGAAAGGAGTTCTGGAGATGGGATGCACAACGATGGGAGTGTACTTAACACTACTGAACTGTATACTTAAAAATGGTTAAGATGGTAAATTTTAATTTATATGTATCTTATCACAATTATTTTAAAATTCTTAACTCCTTTGTCATCTGGGGGCTCAGGAGAAAAACAGGATGGACCCTAACACCCTTTGGCAAAATGAAAGAACAAGGCCTGGCGCGGTGGCTCACACCTGTAATCCCAGCACTTTGGGAAGCTGAAGTGGGTAAATCACAAGGTCAGGAGATCAAGACCAGCCTGGCCAAGATGGTGAAACCCCATCTCTACTAAAAATACAAAAATTAGCCAGGTGTGGTGGCAGGCACCTGTAATCTCAGCTATTCGGGAGACTGAGGCATGAGAATCACTTGAACCCAGAAGACAGAGGTTGCAGTGAGCCGAGATCACACCGCTGCACTCCAGCCTGGGTGACAGAGTGAGACTTAGTCTCATAAAAAGAAAAAAAGAGAGAGAGAGAGAGAAAGAAAGAACAAGTTGCTGACCAACAAACCCTCACATGGCATTTAGAGAGGTATTTAAAAACAAATCATTAAAGTTTTAAGGACATTACTTTTCAGCCTCAAGCTGTTCTTTCTTCTGCTTTAAATCTTCTTCTGTTATCCCTCCCAAGTGTTTATAGTTGCTCTCGGCAATTTCCAGGAGGTGTCTCAATTCTACAACTTTCTTGTAAGCTCTCACTGCAAGACAGAGTCGAATAGGAAACTGGTTAGACACATAACAGCTCGTGTCCACCGGGTACTGGTCTTCTGGAGCATATTCTTCCTCTAGACTAGTGTCTGTATGGTTTGGAGATGGGGGTGGAGGAAGCATGGTATATACAAAGAAGGATAAATATCAGTAACAGAATACTAAAATGAACATGCAATGAAATACCTAAATGGAGAATTCTCTCCCTGCTACTGTAGCATGTATCAGGTTGTTATGACTATTAATGCTATGAAAAAGAAGGTTTTAAAAGACTAGCAGTATTGGCCAGGTATGGTGGCTCATGCCTATAATCCCAACACTTTCAGAGGCCAAGGCAGGTGGATCACCTGAGGTTAGGAGTTCCAGATTAGCCTTGCCAATGTGGTGAAACCCCGTCTCTACTAAAAATACAAATATTAGTGTGGTGTGGTAGCACATGCCTGTAATTCCAGCTACTCAGGAGTCTGAAGCAGGAGAATCATTTGAACCAGGGAGGCAGAGGTTGCAATGAACCGAGACCTTGCCACTGAACTCCAGCCTGGGCAACATAACAAGACTCCATCTCAAAAAAAAAAAAGGCTAGCAGTATTGTAGGACTAATGATAGATTACAGGACCATGCACAATCTACTATATATCGGAAAATTAAAAAAACTGAAATATGCTTGATTACTTTAAAGTAAACCAGAACTAACACATCCACAAATTTTGTGATCGGTCACTTATAGCACTTACGCAAGAGGATACTAAGAGAACAAAGTATGTGGAGAGTTATTTTGAACTATTCTTCAACGATCAGAACTATGATTTTTCCATCCTTTATGGCAATGGTTCTCTACCTGGGGTGATTTTCTCCTCCAAGGGTCATTTGGCAGCCCCTGAAGAAATTTCTGCTTGTCACAGCCTGGGAGTGGGAATAGAGAGGTGCTACCGGCATCTAGTAGGTAAAGGCTCAGATGCTCCTAGACATCTCACAGTGCACAGAAAAGTCTGCCTCAACAAAAATAATTATCTGGCACAGAATGTCAAGAGTATAGAAGTTGAGAAACTGCTTTACAAGACCAATTTAGCAAATCACAGCCTCTTCTTCCTAACACCCATGATTTATCTATCAACAGATTAGAGCTACAGTTTCTAAACTGCATACACCAGAATCAAATGGGATGCTTTTTAAAAATGTATGTTCTTGAGCCCCATTCCAGACCTACCAAGTTCAAGAATATGTACTTAATAAATTTCGGCAATTTACAAGTCCTTTTACAAGGACCTCGGGTGGGCGCAGTGGCTCATGCCTGTAACTCCAGCACTTTGGGAGGCCAAGGCGGCAGATCACTTGAGGTCAGGAGTTCGAGACCAGTCTGGCCAACATGGTGAAACCCTGTCTCTACTAAAAATACAAAAATTATTTGGGTGTGGTGGCACATGCCTGTAAATCCCAGCAACCTGGGAGATGTAGGTTGCAGTGAGCCAAGGTCATGCCACTGCACTCCAGCCTGGGTGACAGAGTGACACTCTGCCTAAAGGAAAAAAAAAAAAGTTCCTCAGACAATTCTAAAGGGTAGACAGGTTTGGAAACCACCATAACCATTAGCAAGAAGGTAGAGGGGAATTAAGATTTAAAATGTCAGAAAAGACTGAAAGAGCAGTGGGTATTTAGCTTATATAATAATTTCTTTAATATCTGAAATTATATGTTTCGTAAGGCCTGTTCTATGAAGTCCTCAGAGGTAAGAATTAAGATTAATTGGGGAATTAGCTCCAGAAAGAAAGATTTCAATTCAACAAAGGAGAAAATTTCCAGAGAAAACAATAAAAATGATCGTGTAGTTATGCAGTGCCTATGATGTCAAGACACTGCACTAAGTACCTTATATATTTTAATCCTCACAGAGAAGAAATGCTTTTCAAAAGAAGACATACACAGAGCCAACAAGCATATGAAAAAAATGCTCAACATCGGTAATCATTAGAGAAATGCAAATCAAAACCACAAGGAAATGCCATCTCACATCAGTCAGAATGGCTATTAATAGAAAGTCAAAAAACAACAGATGCTGGGAGGTTGTGGAGAAAAGAGAACATTTATACACTGCTGGTGGGAGAATAAATTTGTTCAACCATTGTGGAAAGCAGTTTGGCAACTTCTCAAAGAACTCAAAACAGAATTAGCACACGACCCAACAACCCCACTATTGGTACGTACCCAAAGGAATATATATCATACTATATTCATACTATATACTATCTTCATACTATAAAGACACATGCACATAAATGTGCACATGGCAAAGAAATGGAATCAACCTAATGTCCATCAACAGAAGACTGGATAAAGAAAATGTGGTGCGACCAGGCAAGGTGGCTCATGCCTGTAATCCCAGCACTTTGGGAGGCCAAGGTGAGCAGATCACAAGGTCAGGAGTTCGAGACCAGCCTGACCAACATGGTGAACCCCGTCTCTACCAAAAATACAAAAGTTAGCCAAGCATGGTGGCGCATGCACGTAATCCCAGCTGCTCAGGAGGCTGAGACAAGAGAATTGCTTGAACCTGGGAGGCAGAGGTTGCAGTGAGCTGAGATCATACCATTGCACTCCAACCTGGGCAACAGGGAAGGAAGGAAGGAAGGGAGGGAGGGAGGGAGTTATTTATATACAACTTAGGTATATACCTAAGAGAAATGAAAACCTATGTCCACACAAAAATGTACACATGAATGTTTATAGCAGCATTATCCATAATAGCCAAAATGTGGATACAACTCAAATGTCCATTAGCTAATGAATGGATATATAAAGTGTGGTACATCCATACAAGAATTATATTTGACAATAAAAAGGAATGAAATACTAATCCATGCTACAGTGTGTATGAACCTTGAAAACATTATGTTAAGTGAAAGGAAAGGCCACATATTTCATTCAAATAAAGTATCTACAATCAGCAATTCTATAGAGGCAGAAAGTAGATTAGCAGTTGCCCAGAAGAGTCAAGGGGCATGTGGAAACATACTCAACATCATTAATCATTACAGTACAACTAGTTCTTTTTGCCAGAATAACAGTTGGAGAGAAGGTAGGGTGGGGTAATGGGGATGACATTTCTTTGTAACTTGATAAAAATGACATAAAATTGGCCAGGCACGGTAGCTCATGCCTATAATCCTAGCACTTTGAAAGACCAAGGCAAGCAGATCACTTGAGGCCAGGAGTTCAAGATCAGCCTGGTCAACATGGTGAAACCCCATCTCTACTAAAAATGAAAAATTACCTGGGCTGAAGGTGTACACCTGTAATCCTAGCTACTCAGGTAGCTGAGGCACAAGAGTCACTTGAACCCGGGAGGCAGAGATTGCAGTGAGCCGAGAATACGCCACTGCACTCCAGCCTGGGAGACAGAGCAAGACTGTGTCTCAAAAAAATAAATAAATAACAGACATAATATTGATTGTGGTAATGCTTAACAAATCTGTGAATATACTAATAACCACCCAATTGTATGTCTAAGTAGGTATATTTAATAATACATGAATCATATCTCAATCAATAAAGCTATTTAAAATAAAGCTGTCAGGAAATCCTTAAAGAATCATTAACTCTGAGCCTCACTGTAGGGTGATCTGGGTGGGCTGTTGGTTAGGAACCCCTGACATCAGCATCTTCCGGTTTTCCTTTGGTTATATTCATCAGGGAAGAGGCTTCCACTCTACCCCAGAGAGTCAAGTATTGTCTGACAATGTTCTGAGGACTTTTTTTTAATTAGAAAATAAATCTAGACCTAAATCAGAAAATTTCTTTAGAAAATACAATTTTGGTACAACTAGTTCTTTTTGCCAGAATAACTGACACTCTCCAGAAACCAAGAGGAAGGGAACTCACACTTCCTGAGCCTCTATGATAAGCTAGGCACTTCCCATTCTCCAGTGTACTAATTTAACCCTTATACTATCTGTTGGGGTGACATTATATTATATTCTCATTTTTACAGATAAAGAAACTGAGGCTCAGAACGTAACACAGCTAGAAAGTGGTGAAATTCTAACATCTGAATCCAACGCCTGAGCTTTCTTCACTCACTGGGGCTGCCTTTGATTTGCTTAGCCTCAGTTCAAGCATATCCTCATCTCACTTCTATCAAAGAGCTCCACTGAAACAGTTCTTCTCAACCATTAGTACAAACCATGGCTCTCTTGACCAAATACCATTAGAAGCAAAATTCAGATTGCTCATGGTATGAAAATATTCCTCTTAGGAGGCAATGTGTGTGCTGGCAAGAGCTCTATATAGGGAAGCCCAAAAGCCTTGCTTCCAGTTGCTGTGTGACTTTGGACAAGTAGCTTAGCTTCTCCGAATCTCAATCTCCTTATCCATCAAATGAGGATACTATACTAAATAAGTGTTTTTTGAGATAGAAAACAGAGATATTTCCAGGTGCGGTAGCTCACACTTGTAATCCCAGCATTTTAGAAGGCCAACGCAGGTGGATCACCTGAGGTCAGCAGTTGGAGACCAGCGTGGCCAACATGGCGAAACCCTGTATCTACTAAAAATACAAAAATTAGCGAAGCATAGTCGTGGGTACCTGTAATCCCAGCTCCTTGGGAGGTGGTGGCAGGAGAATCACTTGAACCCGGGAGGCAGAGATTGTAGTGAGCCAAGATTGTGCCACTACACGCAAGCCTGGGTAAAGGAGTAAAACTGTGTCTTGGCCGGGCGCGGTGGGTCAAGCCTGTAATCCCAGCACTTTGGGAGGCCGAGGCGGGTGGATCACGAGGTCAAGAGATCGAGACCATCCTGGTCAACATGGTGGAACCCCGTCTCTACTAAAAATATAAAAAATTAGCTGGGCATGGTGGTGCGTGCCTGTAATCCCAGCTACTCAGGAGGCTGAGGCAGGAGAATTGCCTGAACCCAGGAGGCGGAGGTTGCGGTGAGCCGAGATCGCGCCCTGGACTCCAGCCTGGGCAACAGAGAAAAACTGTGTCTTGAAAAAAAAATAAAAACAGATGTTACCTACCTTATATGCTTACTGTGAATAATGGAGAATACATGGAAGTGTTCTATAAACTATAAAACACTACTGAAATGTAAGCCATTTTGTTAGGATTTTGAGGAACAAAAATTCTGGTAGGAAAGTAATATGCCAGTAGCCAAGCCCAGCAAAAATTCTACAGAAATTAAAACTTGCTCCAATTACTAGACTTCAATTTAGTTTCAATATGTTCATGTAATATAATAAACATAAAACTATGATAAGCTAGCATCCTGCTGCCTCTCGGAAGTCCATTTGCATGAAACCACATGTCTCCTTGAGAGAAAGCACTCCTACTTTTACTCACTGACTAATCTGGAATATAGGTCATAACCACTTGTTATGAACTGAATGTGTCTCCCCAGAATTCATATGTTAAGCCCTAACCTCCAATGTGATGGTGTTTGGAGAGGGGAGGGTTTGGAAGGTAATTAGAGTTAGATGACATGAGGTAGGGCCTTAGTCCCATGGGATTAGTGTCCTTATAAGAAGAGAAACCAGAGTTTTCTCACTCCCCCATGTGAGGACATAAACCTGTCAAAGTCGGAAAGACAGCCCTCACCAGAAACCAATCCTACCAGACTTTGATCTGGGACTTTCAGGCTCTACAGCTGTGAGAAAATAAATTTCTGTTGTTTAAGCCACTCAGTCTATGGTATTTTACTATGGAAGTCCAAGCATACTAAGACAATATTCAATGGAAAAAAGACTATCATTCAGATGACAATTATGAAAAATTAAATTTGGAAGATACATGTCTCCATAATGCAATTAGTATGAAAGAAAAAAAGTTAAATCTATAAAACTATTTTAGAAAATCCCACTAACAAATATGGTAAGTTATTAATCTTGTTGTCAAGGAACTCAAAGAGCGGATAATCAACACTTTCATAGCTTTAAACAATTTAAAAATCGAACCAGTTTAGGAATAAGCAAATATGGAGAAATCATTTATCTGTTTACCAATGTAACCCTTGAACCTAGAATAGTGCCTGACACATAACAGATACTCAATAAATACATGTTGAATGATGGGAAAGAAAGAACTGACAATGTACAATTTCAGTGACTACTTTTAGAACTATCTTGAGCAGGTTCAGAATGTTTTCTGAATTCCAGAAAGCAGGACTATTTCTGATGCACTACCCTATTCTGTAGCCCAGGGCTGTGCACACAGTAAATATTCAAATATGAGTTGAAGAAAAACAAAGCAAATCAAATATGTATTGGATGAATGGAATGTTCCTTATCCATTTTGCCTATCAAAATCCTGGCCACCCTTCAAGACAAGCCAAATTCTACTTCTGAAAAGCCTTCCTGCTTCTCTATCCTGAATGAATAGTTATTTTAAACTTACTACCCTTCACCAAATTCCCCAAGCCAGAAATCTAAGTCACCGTTGATTACCTTCTTTTTCTCTAACACCTCATAGCCACATCTATCAGCAAATCCTAAAAGGCTGAAGTGAAGCAAAACAAGAAATGAGATGTCCAATATCACTGTTAGTTACAGGCCTACATCAGGAAACTCTAGGAGCCCAGGAAATCTGTGCAGATATTCTACATCTGTTCTTGTACAATTCTAATTTAGTATCCTTGGAATCAGGATATAATTATATCAGGAAGTTCATCCTTTTCCCACCTAATTCATACCCCATCTGAAATGCTATGCTCTTTTCCACCTCCCAGTCTATCATTCCCGGAACAGATAGAGTGATACTGTCTTTAAAAATGAATAAGATCACATCATTCTCCATCCTGAACTGCAACAATGTCTTTCTATTTAAAATAAAATCTATATGCTGAGATTTTGTAATGAAAAAAGGGAAAAAAATGAACAAATAAAATAAAAATCTAAATCTAAAATGCTTAACAGACCCTATACGATCTGACTGGTCCCTGCTGACCCTTCAAAACTATCTTTTGCCACTTCCTTAGGGATTCCACTCTAGCCACACTGACCATTCCCAATACTACATAATGGCCTTTACATGCACTGTTCCCTCTGCTGGCATGTTCTTCCAAGATCTTCATAGGACTCATTCTCATCACCCAGGTCTCTCCTCAAACATCACGACCACAGAGAGGCCTAATGATTTTCTTATCTATAGCACCACTCTATTTTCTTTATATGTCTATTTTCTTATCCATTACTTATCACCTTCCCTCCTGACTACCACCACTCGAATGAAGTTCCTTTGTATTGTTCACCATTACTTTAATAACTACAACAGTGGCTGGCACATAGTAGACAATAAATATTTGTTGCTATTATTGTCTGTAGTGATCATCTGCCAACTAACCGTGGCAATCCTTGAGATGTTTCTTTCCCAGTTCCCTTGAGCTACTGAAGAAAATACTTAAATATTTTCTTATATAACTTTCCATCCCCTGAGGGACAGAGGCAATGTCTCACACTTTTTATATATTCAACAACCCTAGTACAAAAACTTATATTAGTTGTGGTTCCTCCAAAAATATTATCAAGTTATTTTACTTTGTAGGCAGTATTTGTCTTCATAATAATTTCCAAATTTGTGGCAAAAAATTGCTATGGTACTTCTGAAAGGATAAATCACAACAGAGGCAGCATACTTACTTCTGGCATCTGTTTTATCCGAGTCACTCAGACATAAATCATCCTTGGCATCAGTGCTTCCCTCAACACCATGTCTTATAAAAAACTTCACATCATTTTCATCAATTTCATTCTCTTCATCGATATCATATTTCTGTAGCCCCTCTAATAGCTTCACTGCTGCCAAATGGGCAAACCTGTAGAAGAGAATCAATAAATTAATCAGATTCATAATCTTCTTCAAATTGGAACTGCAGCTTGCATTTAACTTAAGGAATTACACTCTGTACACTCTGCTACCAATGCGCTCACCAGCCAAGGAGCCAAAATCTGAAGGTCAGTGACAATCTGACATATATTCAACTACGTGAGAAACACAGTTACTTGGGACTAAGGACAAGTATTCGTATTAAACACTGATTCTATAATTTTTATTGGCAAAAACACACTGGGAATGGAGATCCAATATTAAAATAACATGTGTTATGCTCTTAAGCACACTCAACTGAATAGAGGACCCAGAATCACCCTCCCTGATTACTTACAGTTATTGCCTTTTCTTGGCCTAATTTAGATTATAAAATTTTTTTTAATTCCAGTTTTAGGGCTAACTAGTAATACAGCTCTAGACCCTTCTATCTCCATCCTTCCTCAAGCCAAACCATTTGATATGGCTTTGAAATTTAATTTTTAAAAATGACCTTTCCATTCATGTTTTCTAATTCTCCTTAATCTTTCCCACATTTCTGTGAAGATTCCAGTAATGTACTCTTGGTTTTGGAGTTGTTGTTGTGATTGTATATAATCTGCATATTTTCCACAATTTTGCCAACTGGAATTTTTAATATATTTTCTTAGGACTTGAAGAATTACTCACTAAACACAAAAACCTTAAAACCTATTTTCTCATACTTACATAACCAAACACATACATTACCTCCTACCAGGTAATGCAAATCATTAAAGACATAGTAATAAACATATGCCGGCTGGGCGCAGTGGCTCACACCTGTAATCCCAGCACTTTGGGAGGCAGAGGCGGGTGGATCATGAGGTCAAGAGATCGAGACCATCCTGGTCAACATGGTGAAACCCCGTCTCTACTAAA
>NW_016107489.1:2239853-2245986 GCF_001604975.1 Cebus imitator
TTTTTTTTTTTTTTTTTTTTTGAGAGTCTAGCTCTGTCACACAGGTTGTAGTGCAGTGGTACAATCTCAGCTCACTACAGCAACCTCTGCCTACCAGATTCAAGCAATTTTTTTTCTCCTGCCTCAGCCTCCCGAGTAGTAGCTGGGACTACAGTGGGACTACAGGTGCACACCACCATGCCCAGGTAATTTTAGTAGAGATGAGTTTTCACCACATTGGCCAGGCTGGTTTCGAAGTTCTCATCTCAAGTGATCCACCTGCCTTGGCCTCCCAAAGTGCTGGGATTGTAGGTGTGAGCCACTGCGCCCGGCCCCTCGAAATGCAAATCTGTATGGCCACTTTGGAAAGCACTCTGGCAGTTTCTCATAAAGTTAAACATACACTTAGCATATAATCCAGAACTCCTACTCATAGATTCACCCAAAGAACTGAAAACATGTTAACACATAAACCTGTTTATGAATGTTCATAGCAGCTTTATTCATAATCATCAAAAAATGATACAATCAAGATGTACTTCAAATCTGTGAGTGGATAATTGAATTACGGAATACTATGGAATGCTACTCATCGTTAGAAGGAAATGAACTGCTAATACACATAGATGAATCTCAAAATAATTATGTTGAGTGCAAGAAGCCAGACATAAATATATATTGTATGATTCCATTTATATAAAACTCTAGAAAATGCAAACTAATCTACAGTGAGAGGAAGCAGATTAGCATTTTGTTTGCTTGGCCACACTGGGGAGCAGTCAAAGGGAGAGAGATTATAAAGTGGCAGGAGACTGAGGGTGATGAAGATGTTCACTATCTTAACTGTGAAAATTGTTTCACAGGATATGCATATATTAAAACTCAGTTGTACTGTACAAACATATGCATTTTATAGTATGTCAATTATACCCCTAATAAAGCCATTTTAAAACAATAAAATAGACCTGAGTTTACAATGATCCCAGGTACATGGAACAACAAAACCACATTCCAAGGCATCAAAGAAATTCCATAAATAAATTTTTGGGGAACATGAGCTCACAAACACAAGCTGCATGGCAACTTAGCAAATGATTGGACCACAGCATATCATCAAGCCTCATCTGCCATTGTTAGCCCACACTCCTACTTTAGATTTCAGCCTTCTAATCCCCATGCAGTTCCTCAAACATACAAGGTGTTGCCTTATAACTCCTTCTTAACATGTACACTTATGCTTACAAGTGTCAACATAAATGTTGCTTCCACAAAAAAAATTTGACCTCTATCTAAATTCTGTCCCCATGCAGTTTCCTCCATAACTTTTACCATTCTCTGTATTAAAGTTCTCTCTTACAACTTTCAAACAGAAAGACTTACTATGTTCTCAGTGTACCTTACACATACCATGTAATATGGTATAATAATTAGAATTAGGCCAGGTGTGGTGGTTCACACCTGTAATCCAAGCACTTTGGAGGCCAAGGTGGGTGGATCACCTGAGGTTGGGAGTTCAAGACCAGCCTGACCAACATAGTGAAATCCCATCTTTAAAAAAAAAAAAAAAAAATTTGAAAAAAAAAAAAATTAGAATTAACAAGAATTTTATTTGCATATTTGTCTCTCCACAATACTATAAGCTCCTTGAGGGCAGTGACTGTGTTTTCTCCCCTTTGTATTTCT
This sequence comes from Cebus imitator, assembly GCF_001604975.1. Classification (NCBI taxonomy): domain Eukaryota; kingdom Metazoa; phylum Chordata; class Mammalia; order Primates; family Cebidae; genus Cebus; species Cebus imitator. The sequence goes on from NW_016107489.1 coordinate 2,241,516, forward strand.
ACCACTAATCACACAACTTGGAACACGGTAAGTATATGGAAAGGTGACTGACAGAACAACCACATAAACAAACAGAGGGACTACATATTTCTTGAGAACCTAACTCAAATGAGTTGGCTATGTTTAATAATACATGCTATATTTAATTCAGATGTAAATACCAAGATATGTTTCAAAACCCATGTGATTTATTTTTCCATTATTAATGTTGACTATTTCTTTTTTCACACAGCATTTAATAGGCAATGCATGCATTACTATTCAGAGCACTGCAGAACATTTAGCATTCCTAGACCTAACCTCCAGTTAGTGAAGGTATCCAGTCATTGCGACAACCCTCCCCCATATTTCCAAATATCCCTCCCACTAGGAAAGGGGACAATACTACCTCCCAGTTGAGAATTACTGCTTTAGAAAGAAAAACTGATATAATGACAGCTGTAACTTCAGCTTGAAAATTGTCATTGCATCTGCATTTACTGAGTCCTCTAAGATTTCATTAAATCTTCAGAGATTTTTGGGTGCAAGAAAGTATATGCAAAACTTTAAAAACAAAAGAAAAGAATAAAGAAGACAGATTTATACCTCTTTGCCACATCACTGGGTCTCTCCCCTGCTTTGTTGGTAATATTACTGTCTGCTCCCATTTTAATCAACCACTGCAAACACTCGATGTGGCCTTGTCCAGCAGCTGTTCAAAAGAGGAAAAAAAAGTTAGTTATTAGTAACAATTTTCTAAAAATTTGGACAGTACCATTATAGAGTACCTACCGGAGTGTTGATCCTTACAGTAACTGGAAAAAGTATGATGGGAAAATGTTATTTTCTCTATTTCATTTAGTGATTCATTAGACAAACATTTAATCAACTGTGCTCAGGCCCCATACAGATAATTTTACATATGGATATAAAAGTTGAAGTTCAAAAAGGTTATTTATGTATTTATTTAACATCATACAGATGGTAAGTAGTTTAAAACTAGAATCCAGGCTTTTCTAATACTATCCAGTGATTATCTCCTGCTATAAATAGCTCCTAACCTATCTTGTATTTCACAAGAATGTGAGCACATTCTAACTGTATGAACCTACATAGACTTCAAAAAGTCTTGCTTCAGCATTTATCTATATGATAGATGTATGATATACATGCATTCTTCTGATTCTTACAACTCAAAACTTATAGGCCTCTAAAGCCACACCTGATTAACCTAAACTGTTTACCACCTTTGTCTAAATCTTTTTCTCAAAATACATGCTCTCTTTATTAATCGTCACCTTCACAACTCTGCTTATGTGTCTTCCCACCTAAAGCTGATCACTCAACAATGTGCTTATTGAACCTGTAACTATTCTTCATTCATCTTGAAACTCAAGGAAGCTGAAGAAAACAAACTGAATAGACTTAAAAGAAAGACCCGAGTTTAAGCCTATTAAACACTAAGATGTGAGGACAGTGCTGTAATCTTCATATCCCCAGAACACAGCAAGTGGCTGCAACATACAGACCTTTAATAAAAGTCTAAAGAGTTAATGAGTGAATGAATATATTTAAAAAATGAAATCTTAGTTCTGCTCTTAACAGCTATATAACTGCAGTCAAGTCACCTGACTTCTGTAAACATCAATTTCTTCATCTTTTACACAGATGATTAAAAGCAGAGCACACTGCTGCTTTACAAAATTGCAATAAGGATTAAATGTGATCAGAGCTTTTCATTCTGTTAAGTGGCATATAAACATCAGGTATTCTTGCGAAATCCCCATGAACAGTTCAGTTCCTCAAGAATTTGATCCTTAGCAACTTCTTCCACCCCTCAATTCCTATTCCCAAATTCCTACCACAGGTGTTTTAATAACCTATTTTTTTTTAGCCATTAATTACATCCTGCCTTAAAAGAAAGCTCTGGTTCTTTTATGGTGTAATTATGTAACTCTTTAACAGCAAGGTCCAGATCTCATTCTGACTCATGATATAAGCACATGGTTGGTGCTGAATGGGTATACATGACCTTGCAAAATAAATCAAAAAGTAGGAACTTTTGGTATTTATTTGGTGCCTTAAAAAGTGAACCCACCTCCATTACTGGCAATGTAGAGGACATAGAGAAATTCAAGTGACTAAACCATCCAATCACTACAGTCCTATAGCCAAGCTGGCAAAAGTCTGTAAGAACCCTTGGTCTGTTGTCCTCTACCTCAGAGCCATCTGCCAAATTACAAGTTGGCTTCTGCAGAGTCTGGGCTTCTCTCTTTCCCAGAGTCTGAGGCTTCTCTCTCTCCTACAGCCTATCCAGAATCCACTAACACAGAACCTACTTTCTCATACCTCTATTAATAACTCGACTTTAGACAAAAATGGCAACATATTTTATCTTTTCTGCCATTAAGAGTCACAAACTCATATTTATGAGCATGCATAATGCTGAATTTTACAAGACAGAATGAATTTAGCCCAACATTTCATTTTATTACATGGAAATGTTTAAAAACAGGAGGGAGGGAGGTTAAGTAATAGATCTACAATGAAGTGCAATAAGAGGATTTACCCAAGATTTTTACTGAATATTGATTAGGATATGTTGACTAATTTGACCAATGTTTTACAAGAAACAAGGTAAAATTATACAGCAGTTAGAAATTTTTAAGAAATGACTTGAAATAATTATGATTTAATTCCAAGTTTGAAAAGGGGAAGTCAGCTAGGCACAGTAGCTCATGCCTGTAATCCCAGCACTTTGAGAGGCCGAAGCCGGTAGATTACAAGGTGAGGAGTACAAGACCAGCCTTGCCAATATGGTGAAACACCATCTCTACTAAAATACAAAAATTAGCTGGGCATGGTGGCACATGCCTGTAGACCCAGCTACTTGGGAGGCTGAGGCAGGAGAATCACTTGAACCTGGGAAGCAGAGGTCGCAGTGAGCTGAGATCATGCCACTGCAATCTTGTCTGGATGACAGGGCAAGACTTCGTCTCACAAAAAAAAAAAAGGAGGAAGTCATACTAGATCTAAGCAATTATTAAATAACTAAGAAGAATGCCTCAATAATAAATGCTGCACCTTATCTACTGAATGAAATTAAAACTAAAGGAAAAAGCAATCTGACAAAATGTGAGAAACATTTTGTGAATTGAATTATAAACAGATGTTAACTTTTATATGACCAATTTGAGTACAGTACAAACATACGGATGGTGCCCAAGAAAAGGCTAATGTCTTAATGTACTTCTGAATGTAGGATCAATGAAGAAATTAAGAAGGAAGTTGAAAAATTTCTTGAAACACATGATAATGGAAACACAACATACAAAAACCCATAAGATACAGCAAAAGCCATATTAAGAGGCAATATTATAGCTATAAGTGCCTACATTAAAAAGCAGGAGGACAGGCAAGGTGGCTCACACCTGTAATCCTAGCACTTTGGGAGGCCGAGGTGGGTGGATCACCTGAGGTCTGGAATTCAATACCAGCCTGGCCAACATGGTAAAACCCCATCTTTTAAAAAAACAAAAAACAGGAAAAACTTGAAATAAAAAATCTAATGAGGCCAGGCACCGTGGCTCATGCCTGTAATCCTAGCACTTTGGAAGGCCAAGGTGGGTGGATTACCTGAGGTCAGGAGTTCAAGAACAGTCTGGCCAACATGGTGAAACCTCATCTCTACTAAAAATACAAAAATTAGCCAGCGTGGTGGCAAGTGCCTGTGTCCCAGCTACTCGAGAGGCTGAGTCAGGAGAATCACTTGAACCTGGGAGGCAGAGGTTGCAGTGAACCGAGATGGCACCACTGCACTCCTGCATGAGTGACAGAGCAAGACTCCATCTCGGGTAAAAAAAAAAAAATCTAATGACACATCTTAACAAGAAAACCAAGAGCAAACCAAACCCAAAATTAGTAAAAGAAACAATAAAGATCAGAGCAGAAATAAATGAAATTGAAATGAAGAAAACAATACAAAAGATCAGTGAAACAAATAGCTGCATTTTTTTTTGAAAAGTTCAACAAAACTGACATTTATCCAGACTAAGAAAAAAAGGAGAGAAGATCCAAATAAACAAAATCAGAAATGAAAATGAGACATTACAACTGATACTGCAGAAATTCAATGGATCATTAGTGGATACTATGAGTAACTATATGCCAATAAATTAGAAAATCTAGAAGAAATAGATAAATTCCCAGTCACATACAACCTACCAAGATTGAACCAGAAAGAAACCCAAAACCTGAACAGATCAATAATGAGTAATGATATCAAAGCCATAATAAAGTATAACAACAAAGAAAAGCCGAGGACCCGATAGCATCACTGCTGAATTCTATCAAACATTTATAAAAGAACTAATACCAATCTTACTCAAATTATTTGAAAAAATAGAAGGGGAGGGAATACTTCCAAACCCATTCTACAAGGCCAGTATTACCCTGACTCCAAAACCAGACAAAGACACATCAAAAAATAAAA
>NW_016107489.1:2246001-2260398 GCF_001604975.1 Cebus imitator
CCAAGATTGAACCAGAAAGAAACCCAAAACCTGAAAAAATCAATAATGAGTAATGATATCAAAGCCATAAAAAAAAAAAAAAAAAAAAAAAAGCCGAGGACCTGATAGCATCACTGCTGAATTCTATCAAACATTTATAGAAGAACTAATACCAATCTTACTCAAACTATTTGGAAAAATAGAAGGGGAGGGAATACTTCCAAACCCATTCTACAAGGCCAGTATTACCCTGACTCCAAAACCAGACAAAGACACATCAAAAAATAAAACTATAAGCCAATATCTCTGATAAATATTGATGCAAAAATCATCAATAAAATACAAGCAAATCAAATTCAACAATACATTAGAAAGATCATTTCATCATGACCAAGCGAGATTTACCCCTGTGATGCACAGATTTCGACATATGCAAATCAATCAATGCTATACATATCAATAAAGGATAGAAACCATATGATCGTTTCAACTGATAATGAAAAAACCTCTAACAAAATTCAACATTCTTTCTTAATAAAAACCCTCAACAACCTGGTATAGAAGGAAAATACCTCAACATAATAAAAGTCATATGTGACAGACCCACAGCTAGTATACTACTGAATATGAAAGCTCTGCCTTTAAGATCTGGAACACAAAGATGCCCACTTTCACCTCTATTATTCAACAGAGTACTGCAAGACCCAGCTAGAACAATCAGACAAGAGAAGGAAACAAATAGCATCCAAATTGGAATGTAAGAAGTCAAATTATCCTTGTTTACATATGACATAATCTTCTATTTGGAAAATAGTAAGCTAAAAACCTAACCAATAGGAACATAATATATGATCTGTGGACAGCCGGAAGTTATTTGTGAAATAAAGTCCAATTCAAACACGTGAATATATTAATAAGCCTACTATAATTTTACTCTAAGAGTTTAGTAAGAATCACCTGCCATCAGTCCAGGCATCATGGCTCACGCCTGTAATCCTGCACTTCGGGAGACCAAAGTGGGCAGATCACTTGAGGCCAGGAGTTCAAGGCCAGCCTGGCCAACAGTAAAACCCCATCTCTACTAAAAAGACCAAAAATTAGCCACGTTTGGTGGCACATGCCTGTAGTAATCCCAGCTAACTCAGGAGGCTGAGGTGGGAAGATGACTTGAGCCCAGGAGGTCTCCACCTGCACTCCAGCCTGGGTGACAGAACCAGACCCTGCCTCAAGATAAAAAAGAGAGAGAGAAAGAGAGATGATTTCTGTTTTAGTATGAATTAATAGGTCATTTTAAAAATGGTATTCTAAGAAATTTCTCTAGCAGTACATTTCACATCTTAACTAACATGATAATGTCACTATAGAAATTTTATTGGAATTACCCTTGAATAAGATAGTCATGAATATCTGGCATCATAAAATGAACATTACACTTGAATTGAAAATTAGGCATTCTGTATACCATACAAGGCAGACTAATATCTGCTAGGGCATCAGAAAAAAGCTTTATGTTTCATGTGTTTCTGCCTGATAATTACTTTAAAAGATTAATAACTCAGCAGCAATTGTATCAGAACTGAAAGCAGGAATCATAATAACTCACCTTTATGCATAGGAGTTGATCCATTATCAGCACGTTCATTAATATTGATTACTCCATCTTCTACTAATTTCTTAAGCATTCCCAAATCACCCTTAAAGGCAGCCACATGACCTGGAAATGCTAAAGCTATAAATAAAAAATTCAGCATTTCACTAAACACAAGAGTTTATTCTTTTCCCTGTCTTAAGCCGTCACATATTTCAGGTTCCAATATTTTATCAAATATAAGGCTGTCGTAATGGAACAAGTTCAGTTGATGATAAGCAGTAAAAAGAGAGTCGTAAGAAAAAATTATTATTAATCATTCTACTCCTCCTCCTCTCAGGACTTCAAACATGCCAGAAGTATTGTACCAGAACTATTTTTAGCCATATTCTCTTTCTCTCTCATACCACTGCAAAACACAGAAGATGGTCATTTAAAACCCTTTGTATAAAGACATACTTGGAGGCCAGGCATGGTGGCTCACACCACTTTGGGAGGCTGAGGCAGGTGGATCACTTGAGGTCAGGAGTTGAAGACCAGCCTGGCCAATATGGTGAAACCCCATCTCTACAAAAAATACAAAAATTATCCAGGTGTTGTGGCTCATACCTGTTGTCACAGCTAGTCAGGAGGCTGAGGCAAGAGAACATTTGAACCTGGGAGGTGGAGGTTGCAGTTAGCCGAGATCGTGCCACTGCACTCCAGCCTGGGCAAAAGAGTGAGATTCCATCTCAAAAATAAATAACTAAATAAAGACACACTTAGTCTCACGGCCTGTAGTTGCACAGACCACTCCTTCCCTGCTTGCAAGACAGCAAAGACAACAAAACAGACTAGAAGCAGATAAGAAGTGTATATGTGCACACACATATAGAGTCATCCCTTGGAATCCTCGGGGTTCCAGGACTCCAAAAGATACCAAAATCTATGGATGTCCAAGTCCCTTATATAAAATGGTACAATACTTGCATATAACCTATGCACATCCTCCCTTCCATATACTTTAAATAATCTCTAGGTTATTCATAATATCTGAGGCAATAGAAATGCTATGAAAATAGTTGTCATACTGTTTTGCTTTTGTTTGTTTTGATTCAGAGACAGGGTCTCACTCTGTCACCCAAGTGTGGTCACAGCTCACTGTAACCTTGAACTCCTGTGTTCAAGCAATCCTCCCACCTCAGCCTTCCGGGTAGCTAGGGTTACAGGGATGCACCATGATGCCTGACTAATGTGTGTGTATACATATATATATATATACATACACACACACACACACACACACACACACACACACACACACACACACATATATATATATATATATATATATATATATATATATATATCAGTTGGAGGTCTCACTATGTTTCCCAGGCTCGTCTCAAACTCCCGGCCTCAGGTGATCCTCCTGCCCCAGCCTCCTAGCAAAGCACTGGGATTATAGGCATGGAACACTGCATCCAGCTGGTATTGTTATTTATATGCATTAATTTAATTGCTGTATTGTTATTTTTATTGGTTTCTCCTTCAAATATTTTCCATCTGTTGAATCTGCAGATGTGGATCTTGCAGATAAGGAGGACCAGCTGTACATATATACACATACATGCATACACAAACACACATACACACACACACACACACACACTGACGGTACCTAACCCAATCCCTAGCATATAGTTGATGCTTAATAAAATGTCTTTAATGCTAATAACTATATAAATTGAGTCTTTACCAAAAATGCCAGACACAGTAGTAAGCACTTGTAAGGAATGCATCATTTTGCCTTTTTTTTTTTTTTAAGTAAGATCTTCTTGAATACTTGGATACCAAAGGATTGCATAATTTAACCGTCTTAACAAATATAAAATGTAGCTATTCTCATTTTTACATATGGAAAGAAAGAACCTAGAATAGCCAAAGAATATTTTTAAAAGAACAAAGTTGAAAGGACTTATACTACTTGATTTTAAGACTTATTATAAAGCTACAGTAATCAAGGCAGTGTAATAATGGCAAACAGACATACAGATCAGTAAGACAGAATACAACAAAGACCAGCAAGAGTAGAAATATATATATATATATATTATATAAACACACATACACACACACACACACACACACACACACACATATATTTTTTTCTTTTGAGATGGAGTCTCACACTGTCACCCAAGGGGGTGTGCAGCACGATTTCAGCTCACTGCAACCTCCACCTTCAGGGTTCAAGCAATTCTCCTGCCTCAGCCTCCTGAATAGCTGGGATTACAGGCACATGTCACCACATCTGGCTAATTTTTGTATTTTTAGTAGAGACTGGGTTTCACCATGTTGGTTAGGCTGGTCTCAAACTCCAGAGCTTGTGATCCCCCCACCTTGGCCTCTCAAAGTGCTGAGATTACAGGCGTGAGCCACCACACCCAGCTGTATCTAAGGCAACTGGTTTTTGACAAAGGTGCCAAGACATTTCAATCAGTAAAGGGGAATCTTTCCCAAAAATGATGCTGGAACAACTGGCCAAATGTAAAATAAAATAAACATAAAATTTAAATCAACACCTTATTTCATTCCATATACAAAACTTAACTTGATATAGATCAATGATTTAAATGTAAAAACTAGAACTATTAAATTTCCAGAAGAAACCATAGGAGAATATCTTGCTGATCTTGGAATAGGCAAATAATTCATAGATAGAACTAAAAATTCTAATCATAAAAAAAACAGTAAACTGTACTTTATCAAAATTTAAAACTTTTGCTCTTTGAAAGACATTAAGAAAAGAAAAAGGCAGGCAAGCCTGGTGGCTCGCACTTGCAATTCCAATGCTTCGAGAAGCCAACACGGGAAGACTGCTTGAGTCCAGGAGTTCGAGTTCAGCCTGGGCAACATAGTGAAACCCTGTCTCTACCAAAAAAAACTTTAAAATATTAGCCAGGTGTCATGTGGTATGCCTGTAGACCTAGCTACTTGGGGGGCTTAGGCAGGAGGATCACTTGAGCTTAGGAGTTCTAGGTTACAGTGAGCTATGATTGTGCCACTGCACTCCAGCCTGTACGACAGAGCAAGAATCTGTCTCTACGCTTAAACCCAGGAAGCAGAGGTCGTAGTGAGCCAAGATCATGTCATTGCACTCCAGCCTGCGAGACAAGAATGAAACTCTGTCTCAAAAAAAAAAAAGAAGAAAGAATCTGTCTCTAAAAACCAAAACAAAAAGACAAGCCTCTGAATAAGAGAAGATATTAGCAATACCTATAGATACTTGACAAAGAGCTTGGATCCAGAACATATAAGGAACTGTCAAAACTCAATAAGTAGTAAAACAACCCAATTTTTAAAAGAGCAACAAAATAGACACTTCATAAAAGAAGATATATGAATGGCCAATAAGCATATGATAAGATGTTCAACATCATTAACTATCAAAGAAATGAAAATTAAAACCACAAGATTAACACTACATATCCATTAGAATGGCTAAAACAGACTGATCACAAAGACATGGAGCAAATGGAATTTTCATATATTTCTGGTGAGAGATGTAAAACGATTCAACTACTTTGAAAAACAGTTTGACATCTTCTTAAACATATACCGCTACTTTAAGTTCCACTCCTAGCTCTTTACCAAGATAAATGCAAATATATATCCACATATATGTTCATAGCAGCTTTATTAGTACTAGCCCCAAACTGGAAACAATCCAAATGCTCACAACAGGTAAATGGATAAACAAAATATGGCATATCCACACAATGAAATACTACTCTGCCATAAAAAGCAATGAAGTACTAATACAGACAACATGGGTGAATCTCAAAATCACTCCTTTTACATATAAAATTCTATAAAATGCAAACTAATCTGTATTGACAAGAGCAGTGGTTAGAGCTACAGTAAAAGGAGGGATGAACTGCAAAGTGGTATAAAAAAATCTTTGGGGAAATGAAAATGTCTTGTATCTTGATTGTTGTCATGGATTCATGAGTGTACAGATATGTCAAAATGCATCAAATTGCACACTTAAAATTTATTCAGTTTATTATAAGTAAATTATACTTTAATAAATATGATTTTTTAAGGATACCATAACCAAAGTGGAAAATAACAAGCCCCATGTGAGAGGAAATATCTGTATCAGATGAAATCAATAAATTATTGGTATTAAGAATCTATAGAGAACTCAGACAAATTATTTAGGAAAGGATAAAGAACACAATTTTTAAAGGGGGAGAAAACATAGGCAATAAGTAGAAAACTAGAAGAGTCAATTAATTTATGAAAAGGTGTTCAACCTCATTAGTAATCAAGAACATGCAAATCAAACCACAAATTACACTTTTTCATATCCAAACAACTGGTAAAAGTTTTACAGTCTAACAATACTGAACACTGTGTTTCTCTGAGTTCTCACCCGACAGTGCTGATGAGACCGTAAACTCCTACAACCACTTTGATGAAGTATGTAGCAGTATCTTTTATGTTGAGGGTGGGTAAAACTTAGAGTTTTCTAACTATTTACAAAGCATTTAGAAATTAAGCTGATTATCTAGTAAGCTACTATGTAAAAGAAAAAGAAAACAAATAAAAATAACAAATGAAAATTAAATTTAAAAGTTTTTAAAAAGAAATAAAGCTGAGCTCTTAAACTCTGAGTCTTCAGAGAAGATAAGCAAGACTTTGAGAGGCCTCATCCAATGTTGACAGTGTGCCATACAATACTACCATTTTCTATGTAGGCTATGTGTGGAAAAGGTAGGGAAGCACTTCTCTAAAGAAATCTTTTTATTTTATTTTTTTTTTTTGAGACAGGCTGGGCTGGTGTGCAGTGGTACAATCATAGCTCACTACAGCCTCAAACTCCTGGGCTCATGCAATCCTCCCACCTCAGCCTCCCAAGTAGCTGGGACCACAGGTGTTTCTCTCCATGCCCTGCTAATTATTTTTAATTTTTGTAGAGACAGAGTCTCCCTTCTCCCTATGTTGCCTAGGGTGGTCTTGAATTTCTGGGCTCAAGCAATCCTTCCACCTCAGCCTTCCAAAGTGCTGGGATTATAGGCATGAGCCACCATGCCTCCGTTCTAAAGAAATTATTGTACATGTACATAAAGAAATACGTACAAGAATAGCCATTACCATACTGATTGTAATAGTGAAAAGTTGTAAGGAACCTAAATGTCAAACGGAGAATAGATAAATAATGACTTTCACAGAATGGAATCTAATGAATATATAAAATAATAAACTGGGATACCATTATTAATTAACAATTTCAAGAACATATTATTTTGTGAAAAAAGCAAGTTAAAGAAGGATATTGTTTCCTATGATCTGTGTTAACAAAATAAAAAGAAAAAAAACAGGATAGTATTTTTATGCCATTCTTATAGTTTCAAAAGGAGTGTCAAAGACTACAAATTGTCCACCAAAACCCCCTTCCTTCAACAGTAATAGAGCTGCAGCTGGGAGAAGGCTTCCCAGCTAGGTAATGAACTATGCATCCTTCCTTGCAGCCTATTTATGGCCATGAGTAAACTCTTGCCAACGGAATGTCAGCAACCCTGGTAAGTGTAACTTCCATCTTGGAAATACCTGTTTTTAGGCTGATACGCTTGTTCCCTCCCAACCCTCTGCTGGATTAGCAACAACTATAAGGAACCTGGAAGATAGTAGCAGGTGCCTGAATGGCTACATGAAACAGATTTACCCTCTAACTAAGCCTGACATATATAAGAAATAAACTTCTGTATCATTTAAGCCACTGAACTTTGGGATTTCTTTATTACAGCAGTTTAGCCTCCTAACAAATGCACAAAACAATACACATATTTGTATGAATATATGTAACCAAATTATAAAACCACAGAATGGAATGAAAAATCTAAAGTAATAGTTTAGTTTTGGGGAGAAAGAAAAGGTAATGATATTAGGGAGACAGATCCAAAAGGCTTCAACTCTGTATTTTATTCTTTTTTTTTTTTTTAGAGAGAGAGTTTTGCTCTTGTTGCCCAGGCTGGAGTGCAACAGCATGATCTTGGCTCACCAAAACCATCGCCTCCCAAGTTCAAGTGATTCTCCTGCCCAGCCTCCTGAGTAGCTGGGATAACAGGCGTGCGCCACCATGCCTGGCTAATTTTGTATTTTTAGTAGAAATGGGGTTTCTCCATGTTGGTTAGGCTGGTCTTGAACTCCCAACCTCAGGTGATATGCCCACCTCGGCCTCCCAGAGTGCTAGGATTACAGCGTGAGCCACCCTGTCCAGTCTCTATATTTTATTATTAAATTTAGTGATTCACTGCTCATTATGTTAATCTCTTTTTTTTTTTTTTTTTTTTTTTGGAGACAAGGTCTCATTCTGTCACCCAGGCTGGAGTACAAAGGTATAATCATGGCTTTCCGTAGCCTTGACTTCCTGAGCTCAATCCATCCTCCCACCTCAGCCTCCCAAGTAGCTGGAATTATAGGCATGCCTCCACATCCAGCTAATTTTTGTATTTTTTGTAGAGATAGGGTTTTACTCTATTGCCCAGGTTGGTCTCAAACTTCTGAGCTCAAGCAATCCACTCACCTCAGACTCCCAAGGTGCTAGGATTATAGGCATGAGTCGCTGTATCTGACCTCTACATATTTTTGTCTAAAATATTTCATAATAAAGAATCTGGATGAATGTATAAGGAATGATATGTAATAAATTTAATATGTTATATATTAAACATGTTTATATTTTTACGTATGAAATATATAACATTTGCCTTACATCTTCTTTTCCTATTTCATTGATTCTACTCATTATATTATCATCATCATCATCACATTATATGCTAGAACATATCAACTTAATTACTTACTTTCTTGATCTTCCAAAGCGTTTCCTTCATACTCAGCCCCCTGGATAAACTGTATGATGTTCTGCTTGAAGAACCTCTGGGCCAAATCCAGTACATTTTCTCCATTATCATTGAAGGCTTTTAAAACTTGTGTCGCACCGCTCATCCTACTGAATAGGAATTTGAAACAGTGAAGGTGGCCTTCCATGGCTGCTAAGTGAACTAGAGGTAAAAAAAATTTTTTTTATTTAATTTTTTTAAAATTTTTATGTATGTATTTATTTATTTAGAGATAAGATCTTGCTCTGTCACCTATGCTGGAGTGCAGTGGCACAATCATAACTCACTATACCCTCCAACTCCTGGGCTCAAGGGAATCCCCCTACTTCATCCTCCCAAGTAGCTGGGATTATAGGCAGCAGCCACCATGCCTGGCAGAATTTAATTTTTAAATTGAAACTAAAATAACTTGAAAAAAGAAATAATACATTAGCTCTATTCCTCATAGGGAGAAGGCTATCCCTTTCCCAAATGACAGGAACACAGAGAAGAGACCTTTTACCCAGCCTGCATTTCTTTACACAGTCAGCCTTCTAGTCACTTCAAAGCAGTGAGTAAACAGTTGAATAGTTATACTTACCATGAGTCTAGAGAGACCAGATGAGGGCCACCGAAAAGCAGCCCCAGAAAGTTATCTTAGAAAGTGAAATCCCAATTATGCAGTTTATAATTACATAATAAAATGCTTATTATGTAAGTAAAATAAATAAAATTTAATATTCTAGAAAAAAGTGGAAGAAATAAACCAATAGTCATTATGCAAATAAGAATATTATAATATTTTTATCACTATGCATTTGTCACTTTTCTATAATTTATTCTTTTTATTACAAACAAGAAGAATGGATTGAAATGCAGGCTAGGTGTACACACTGACTTCACCATTTACAGCCTAAATCTCAGAAAATAATAGAAAAGATATTTTTTAAAGTTATAAAAAACTAAAGAAACAAACAGGAATGCCATAGACAGAAAAGATATTTTAAAGAATTGCTGAAAGAAAGCATATTGGATCAGACTCAGGGACAGCCATAACCTAAAACTTTATGGAAAAGAAAAACAAAAAAAGGAATGAATCTGGAGTTGTTACAAGCATAGAGGCAATAATTACAAAGATCAAGACAGGCTTTATACCTGTTAAGAAGTGACCACTTGGGAAATAAGCCCAATTCACATACCTTGACTATGGAGAAGCAGGGTAATGCCCAAGTGGCCAGTATAATTCAGGTGAAACAAGAAATCCCAGATAAGAAGTCCAGAAGATAAGTTGCTGGCACATATCAATCTATTCTCCCTCAGCTGCCCCTCACACTAAACACTGCCCCACTAAAACTTCAGATTCCTCTAACTGCTTACTCATCATTTACACTTCAAAACATACACAGAACCTGATTAATTCTATCTTTGCTGCCGCTATACTGGTCAACCCAAATAGTAGCCTGATTTATTGCATCAGGCTTCCAACTGCTCTCCCTATTTCTTGCCCATGCCACTGCCACACTCTCAACTGCAGTCTGGTATAAACATAACAGTCAAATGATCCCTTTATTTTTGTTTGTCTTGAGACAGGATCTTGCTCTGCTGCACAGGCTGGAGTGTAGTGGTGCAATCTCAGCTCACTGAAACCTCCACCTCCCAGGTTCAAAGCGATTCTGATGCATCAGCCTCCAAGTAGCTGGGATTACAGGCATGTGCCACCATGCCCAGCAATTTTTTGTATTTTTAGTAGAGACGGAGTTTCACCATGTTGGCCAGGCTAGTATCAAACTCCTGGCCTCAAGCACTGCACCCACCTTGGCCTCCCAAAGTGCTGGAACTACAAGCATCAGTCACTGCACCCAGTCCAAAATGATCCCTTTAAACATAGGTCAGATCATGTCACTCCTGTGATCAAAACCCTCCAATAAAGTTGGGCATGGTGGCACAATTCTATAGTCCTAGGTATTCAGGAGGCTGAGGCAGAAGGTTTGCTTAAGCCCCAGAGTTCAAGTCCAGACTGGGCAACACAATGAGAAAGACAGGAAAGAAGGAAAGAAAAAACAAACAAACCTTCTAATGGCTCCTCTTACTTCTCCAACCTTATCATCTAATATTCACCCCCTCACTTCTGTTGGAACTACACTGACATGCTATTACTCAAACACACCATGCACATCCCTGCCTCAGGAGCTTTACGCTTGCTGTTACCTCTACCTGAAATGTTCTTCCTCCAGGATATCCACAAAATCTGCTTCCTCAACTCCTTCAGGTGTTTACCCAATTGTCACTTCCTCAGTGAAGGCTTTCTTAACAACTTATTTTAAATTTCATCCCCTCTAATACTATCTACTCTCCTTTCTTACTTTATATTTAGCTAAACACATATCCTTATGTAATATATATTTTGCTCATTCATTTAGACGATTTTCTGTCTCTCCCCTCACCACATGTAGGCAGACTTTGTCTTTTATTTGCTGTAACATCCCCAGCTCTCTAAAGAAGAACTGACACATAGTATGTGCTCAATAAATGTATGTCAAATTAATAAAAATTTTTTGAGAGGGTTTCTACTTCCAAAGTGGCCCATAGAAGCAAGCTAGTTTCACTCTCTAGTTTCACAGAAAACAAAAACAAATATACAATACTGAGATTATCACTAGCAATAGCCCAGAACTCAAATATGAGGATGAAACAGTTTCTGGGGCCACAGTCAAGTGAAAAAACTGAGCAGTCAGTAAGAGAATCGGACTTCCATATCCCAGACATGCCTCCCCCAATTCTGCCCAGCACCAAGCTCATAAAAATTTTCCCCAACTCACAGTTTCTATACTAGAAAAAGTGAAATCAAAGTAGACAAGAAGCTTCCCCCTATCATCTTAGGCTCCCTGGCAGAAGACCTCTCCCTGCCTCCAGCCACAGGGAGTACTGGGTGTGCCTGAAGACAAATATATCCCTGAGGACAGCCAGAGACAAAGAAGAGAGGTAGGACTACCATCCTCAGTCCTGGAAACTCTGCTCTGTAACTAAGCGAAACGAGATACCAAATCAGAGTGGCATTACCATACTAAGGTTCTTTCCACAGTTCCCCTGGGCACAAACTGCTAGCAAGCCTTTCCACATTGCTGAGCTATCCCTTTTGGGACCTCACCAATTTGGAATGGACTGCACTCCAATGGTTTGTTTACTACAGCCAAGGCAAACCTGAGCCTAAGGTGCCATTTAGCGCCAAAAAGGAGGCAGAGACCTACCTGGAAAAAAAAAATCAACATGAAAATTACAAAGAATCTCTAAACAAACCTATCCCATAAAAACCAAAGCAAGTCAGACAAAGAAGACTGGAAAAACTAATCCCTCAATGCAAAGACATAGATGTGCATCCATTAGAAATAATAACAGAGAACATAACCTATCCAAAAAGACAAACCAATAAACCACTGACTGACTCTAATAAGATGTCAATATGTGAGCTCTCAAAGAATTCAAAATAGCAATTTTAAGGAAACTTAGTGATCTCCAAGAAAACATAGAAAAGCAATTCAGAAATTGATCCCAAAAATGTAACAAAAAGATTTTAAATAATTTTTAAAATCAAACAGAAATCTTAAAATTGAGAAACATTTGCTGAACTAACAAATTCATTAGAGGGTCTCAACAACAGAATGGGTCAAGCAGAGGAAAGAATCAGTGAGCTCAAAAATAGGCTATTCGAAAATATCTAATTAAATGAGAAAAAAATGTAAAGAAATGACAATCACCTACAAGAAATAGAAAATTATCTCAAAAAAAAAATCTAAAAATTGCTGGTGTTCAAGAGAAAATGAGGAAGAACAAGTGGTAGAAAAGTTATCCAAAGAAATAATAACAGAAAACTTGTCAAAACGTTAGATAAATATCCAGAAATAGTAAGGTCTTAGAACACCAAAATACTCAACCCCAGTAAGACTACCCAAGGCATATAATAATCAAACTCTCAAAGGTCAAAGACAATGGGAGGATCCTAAAAGCAGCAACAATAAAGAAACAAATAACATACAAAGGAGCTCCAATTTATCTGGCAACAAACTTCTCAAGAAAAACCACATAGGACAGGAAGGAACAGAACATTTTCAAAGTGCTAAAAGGACAAAAAAACAAAAACAAAAACAAAACCCTGCCATCTAATAATCGGCAAAGTTCCTTCAACTATAAAGAAAACAGAAAGCCTCTCCCGCACAAACAAAAACTGAGAGAATTCACAATTACCAGAACCATCTTACAAGAAATGCTAACGGGAGTTCTTCAATCAGGAAGGAGAAACACTAATGTGAAAATAAAAAACATTTGAAGGTATAAAAACCACTGGTTAAATTAAGAACATGGACAACCCTAGAAGACTCCAATAATGTAACAGTGTTGTGTGATAACTAATATGAAGACTAAAAGACAAATCTAACAAAAATAATAGCTATCACAACCTGTTAAGAGACAGGCAATACAAAAATACGTAAATTGGTGGGGTGCAATGGCTCACGCCTGTAATCCCAACACTTTGGGTGGCCGAGGCGGGTGGATCATTTGAGGTCAGGAATTAGAGACTAGCCTGGCCAACATGGGGAAACCCCATCACTATGAAAATTACAAAAATTAGCTGGGCATGGTGGTGGACACCTGTAATCCCAGCTACTTGAGAGGCCGAGGCAGGAGAATCTCTTAAATCCAGTAGGTGAAGGTTGCAGTGAGCCAAGATTGTACCACTGCACTCCAGTCTGGGTAACGGAGTGAGACTCTGTCTCAAAACAACAAACAAAAATCCAAAACTATGTAAATAGAGACAACGAAAAGGCAAAATGTGCGAGAAAGAGTTAACATACAGGGCATTTTGTTTTGTCTTTTCCTTGTTTCTATTCCTTTCTTTGTGACCTAAGGTAAGCTGTCATCTCTTTAAAATAATTTGTTATATCCATAAGATGTAAGATTCACGGTAACTGCAATGCAATAACCTATATTTACTAAAAAGCAAAAATTAAAACATACTACCACAGAAAATCACTTAACCACAAAGAAAGACAGAAAGGAACACAGAAGTTACAAAACAACCAGAAAACAAGCAACAAAATGGCAGTTGTGAGTCTTTACCTACCAATAACAACACTGAATGTACATGGACTTAACTCTCCAATTAAAAGGCACGGATTATAAAGAAACATGGCCCCACATACACTGCCTATAAAAAAATCACTTCAACTATAAAGACACATAAACCGAAAGCGTAGGAATGGGAAAGATATTCCATGCAACTAGAAGCCAAAAAAGAACAAGAGTAGCTATATTTATATTAAATAAACTATAAGTCAATTCCACTACTGGGTATATATCCACAAGAAAAAAAATCAATATATCAAAGAGATAGCTGCAATCTCATGTTTGTTAATACACTATTCACAATAGCTAAAATATGGAATCAATCTAAGTACACATCAATGATGAATGTATAAAGAAAATGTAATGTATATTCACAATGGAATATCATTCGGACAAAAACGAATGAAATCCTGTCACTGTTACAAGATGGATGGATTTAGAGGTCATTATGTTAAGTAAAATAAGTCAAGCACAGAAAGACAAATACTGTGTTTGCCAGATCAGTAGGGTGATTACAGTTAACCATAAGCTGTTGTGTATTTCAAAATAACTAGAAAAAAATAATTTAAATGTTCCTAGCATAAATATTTAAGGTGATGGTTACCCCAATTCCCTTGATTTGATCTTCATACATTACATGAATGCATCAAATTATCACAGGTACACCAAAAATATGTATATTTATCAATAAAAAACAATTTTATGAGAGCGATTTCAACACAAGCAGTCTAGACCTGAGGCCACATTCTTTATTAACATCCATATTATTATAAATACTCTACCTGGTTAAAAATAAAACAATTATACATGTTTAAAGAAACAATTGGATTTTTTTTT
>NW_016107489.1:2262303-2265290 GCF_001604975.1 Cebus imitator
TTTGCAGTTTACCCATCTGACAAAGGGCTGATATCCAAAATTTACAAAGAACTAAAGCAGATTTACAAGAAAAAAACTAACAAGCCCATTCAAAAGTGGGCAAACAATTGGATTTTTTAATGACCAGACAACAAGAGACTAACAAAAGTGATCAAGTATATTTGATAACAGACAATACAAAAATAAAACTCACCCCTACCTTGTATTACACACGGAAAAGTCTGTTCTAGGAAGATTGGGAATATAAATGTGAAAGTAAGATAATAAAATTTCTGCCGGGCGCGGTGGCTCACACCTGTAATCCCAGCACTTTGGGAGGCTGAGGCGGGCAGATGATGAGGTCAAGAGATCGGGACCATCCTGGCCAACATGGTGAAACCCCAACTCTACCAAAAAAATACAATAATTAGCTGGGCATGGTGGTGCACGCCTGTAGTCCCAGCTACTTGGGAGGCTGAGACAGGAGAATTGCTTGAACCCAGGAGGCGGAGGTTGCAGTGAGCCAAGATCGCGCCACTATACTCCAGCCTGGCACCTGGCGACAGAGAAAGACTCTGTCTCAAAAAAAAAAAAAAAAGATAAAATTTCTAAAAGATAACAAAAAGGAATGTCTACATGACCAAAGAGTAAGGAAAGACTTTTTTGGACATGATACAGAAAGCACTAACAACAAAGGAAGAGATTATTAAAATGAACTACATTAAAATTAAAACCTCTGGCCAGGTTTGGTGGCTCACGCCTATAATCCCAGCACTTTGGTAGACTGAGGTGGATAGATCACAAAGTCAGGAGTTCAAGACCAGCCTGGCCAATATGGTGAAACCCTGTTGCTACTAAAAATACAAAAATTAGACAGGTGTGGTGGCACAAGCCTGTAAATCCAGCTACTCAGGACCCAGAAGGCAGAGGTGGCAGTGAGCCAGGATTGTGCCACTGCACTCCAGCCTGGGCAACACAGCAAGATTCCATCTCAAAAAAAAAAAAAAAAAAAATAAAACCTCTATTTATCAAAAGATACCAAAGAATGAAATAGCAAGCCATAGAGTAGAAAGACTAGAAAGGTATTTGCATGAAAAGATACTGGTAATAAACATAACTGACAAAGGGCTTGTATCTAGAATATATAAAGAACTATAATTCAGTAAGAAAAAAACATACTCCAACAGCTAATAGGCAAAAGATCTGAACAGGTACTTCACAAAAGAAAATAACCAATTAGCCATTAAACCTATGAAATGATGTTCGACATCTTTAGTCATCAGGAAAAATGTAAATCTGAAACTGCAATGAGATACATCATTGGAATGACTAAAACTAATTAAAAAACTAGTAATACCATATGTTAATGAAAAAATGGAGCAACTGAAAGCAATCTGAAAAAGTGAAAGAAGCCAAACACAAAAGAATATTTTGTTTTTGGAGACAGAGTCGTTCTCTGTTGCCCAGGCTGGACTGTAATGATCCAATCTCAACTCACTGCAACTCCTACCTC
Organism: Cebus imitator; assembly: GCF_001604975.1. Classification (NCBI taxonomy): domain Eukaryota; kingdom Metazoa; phylum Chordata; class Mammalia; order Primates; family Cebidae; genus Cebus; species Cebus imitator. The sequence goes on from NW_016107489.1 coordinate 2,263,796, forward strand.
CCAGATTCAAGAGATTCTCCTACCTCAGCCTCCCAAGTATCTGGGATTACAGGCATGTGTGACCACGCCCAGCCAATTTTTGTATTTTTAGTAGAGATGAGGTTTCACCATGTTGGCCAGGCTGGTCTCAAACTCCTGACCTCAAGTGATCCACTCACCTCGGCCTCCCAAAGTGCTGGGATTACTGGTGTGAGCCACCACACCCGTGTATTATTTTATTCCATAGAGTTCAAAAAGTGAAAAACTAATTTATATGTTAGTAGTTAGCAATTAACTTTGGAGGATAAAAGTAACTGAAAAGGAGATATAAGGGAGACTTTTGGGTGATAGTAATATTCTACTCCTCATCTAAATGATGGTTACAGAAACGTGTTCAACTGTGAACATTCAATGAGCTGTACATTTGAATCAGGCACTTTCCTGATTCAAACTGAATACATGCTGTACCTCAATTTAAATTTTACATTTTGAAAAAACACAGAATACAAAGTAAAAAGAATGAGAACAAAATAAAGTCATTTTCAGATACACAAAAATTAACAGTTCATACCAAAAGACTTCACTAAATGAACACTGAAAGATGAAAAAAGCAAAATGATCCTAGACCATAGTGTAAAGGTATAGAAAGATGAGGCCATGCAGGTAGGTAGGAGCCAAAGTATGTATGTCCGACATGCTAAGCCAAAGAATCAGAGGCTCTACAGGGATCCAGGGAGGTTCTAAATAGCAAAGTGATTTGATCAGGCATGTTCATATTATTCTGCCCTTCTCCTTTGTGTGTTTGCTTCTTTAAGTTAACATTCAAGTATCATTTTCACTCTGATCTCACTGTGATCTATCCTTTTGAATTTCTAAACCACTTCTTCGAGAAGATAGAGGGTTAGAGACTAGGTCTCCACTGGCTACTTTACTGTAGATTAGACAACTGAGGTAGCAAATTAACTCAAATTAACTAGTATCCTCCATTGATACAGTACTGTTTTAAAAAGTTGGGCCAGGGACAGTGTTTCCCAGTAATCCCAGCACTTTGGGAAGCCAAGGCAGGCAGATCTCTTGAGGCCACAAGTTCGAGAACAGGCTAGCCAACATGGTGAAATGTAAAATATTTGATCTCTACTAAAAATATAAAAACCAGCCAGGCATGGCAGCAGGTGCCTAAAACCCAGCTACTCAGGAGGCTGAGGCAGGCATAAGAATCACTTGAACCTGGCCGGGCGCAGTGGTTCACGCCTGTAATCCCAGCACTTTGGGAGGCCTACGTGGGTGGATCACGAGGTCAAGAAATCGAGACCATCCTGGCCAACATAGTGAAACCCCCACCTCTATTAAAAAATACAAAAATTAGCCAGGCGTGATGGCACAAGCCTGTGGCCCTAGCTACTTGGGAGACTGAGGCGGAAGAATCACCTAAACCCAGGATACGGAGGTTGCAGTGAGCCAAGATTGCACCACTGCACTCTAGCCTGGTGACAGAACAAGACTCCATCTCAAAAAA
>NW_016107489.1:2265665-2274471 GCF_001604975.1 Cebus imitator
AAAAAAAAAAAAAAAAAAAAAAAAAAAAAAAAACAATAGACAGCAGATGAAGGAAAGAGCTGGGGGGAAAAGCAAATCTATGTTTAATTTTACTAATTTCTCTTTTGCTGATATGTTTCCAGAAAAAAAATCAATCACATGAAAGTTACATAAGATGGGTGTGATATAAGATTTTTAAAATGTTCATATTAACATATATACTACTTTGTTTTGTGAGGGACTAATAAAATAATTGGTTTCAATGTCTTTTTTTTTTTTAAGAGATGGGGTCTTACTCTGTTGCCACTGAAGGCTCACTGAAGTCCAGTTGTGTAATCACAGATCATCGTAGCCTCAAATCCCTGGGATCAAGTGACCCTCCCCGCTTAGCCTTTCAAGAAGTTGGACTACAGGCACACACCACAACACACAGCTTTTTTCTTTCTTTTACTTTTTTTTTTCTTATAGAGAGTTTCACTATGTTGCCCAGGCTGGTCTCAAACTCCTGGCCTCAAGGGATCCTCCTGCCTCAGCCTCTCAAAGTGCTGAGATTACAGATATAAGCCACCACGCCAGCCAACAGTTTAAATTTCTTAAACAAGATCAACCATTTAAAAGTTTACATCAGTGAAAAACTAAAACATTAGCTTTATTTAAAATACCTGGAAGGTTTCCATTGTGGTCCACATCTTCTGTGCTACAACCCCATTTAACAAGAAGTTGCAAGCAGCCAAGCCGCCCATGAAAAGCTGCATAATGTACAGGTCTCCATTCTCTCTTATCGGTCACACTGGGGTCCTAGAGATAACATTCACAAGGACTCAGTTTTTCTCCATTTTACTGGAAAAACACTAAGCCTATCAGCTTAATTCTGTAAATAAGAATTGGAGGCTGTTCTTAATACAAGATGGCAAACATCTTATATTAATATAACAATAGAATAGAAAAATGTACTGCAACCACTAATTTGAATATATGAGCTAATAAAATACTTGTGAAATTGTATAAAACAGGCTTTTCAAAAGAACAAGTCACATAAAATAGTTTTTAAAAAGGAACTTGTCATCTAACCAGTCACGGATTCCTGACCAATAAAATGAAAGGGATAAACTGAAGTATCAAATAGTATCATTGATAATATAAACAGAGTTAACAAAAATTTTTAATAAGTTTTCACTCTTTCTCAAACTATAGAAACACCAACTCTCACCACAATGTCTTCAATATTTGGAGTTCTCTTCTTCTAAGTTATTTTTTACAACCACTACATAATAAATATTGCAATAAACAAAATTTCTGAAGAAATAAATCGCTTTCTAAATCAGTATATGAGTTACAAAACAAACACATAGGTAGACACACAAAAATTCATAAAGATTTACAATCACCAGGCCGGGCGCGGTGGCTCACGCCTGTAATCCCAGCACTTTGGGAGGCCGAGGCGGGTGGATCACGAGGTCAAGAGATCGAGACCATCCTGGTCAACATGGTGAAACCCCGTCTCTACTAAAAATACAAAAAAAAAATTAGCTGGGCATGGTGGCAGGTGCCTGTAGTCCTGGCTACTCGGGAGGCTGAGGCAGGAGAATTGCCTGAACCCAGGAGGCGGAGGTTGCAGTGAGCCAAGATCACGCCATTGCACTCCAGCCTAGGTAACAAAAGCGAAACACAAAAAAAAAAAAAAAAAAAAAAGATTTACAATCACCTGGTTAAGATTTGTTTGAAGCTTCGTAATCTAACCAGTTAAACTCTGAATTGGCATGAAGAACCCAAAACCTCTAAAGTACTTTGTAATACAAATTGGTTTTCGAGGGGGGATGAGAAGATTTGTCTGAATTATTGCTTCTATGTTTAAAGATAGAAAAGCTAGGGCGAAAAATTAAATTAGTTTCCCAAAGTCACATAAGAGATTTAAAAAGTCAGGAACAGATAACTAGACTACCAAATGCTATTCCATCTATATGATCATACATTAGCACATGTTAACAGGAATCACTCACCACTCCACTTCGGAGCATTATTTGTAGTGTGAAAGAATGTCCATGACTTGCAGCAAGATGTAAAGGAGTGCATCCCCGGTCATCCTGGGCTGTCAGATTTGCTCCATTTATTAGAAGAGCCTAAAAATAGGGAAATAGGAATGACTTTACATGAGTATAGATGTTACACCATAAATGTGGATGCAGATTATACAAAGGCAAGAAATTTATTAATCTATAGCTAAGTTATTATGTATGCTCTTACATATGTGCCACAGGCAAACGATAAGAAATTCTTAGCTAATGCTAAGAAAATGTTTGAGGTCTTTTTTAACATTGCCTAGATGACATTTACAATATTGATTTTCCATTTTGACTTTAGCACGTACATATAATTTATAAGACACATCTTTCACGAACACAGATAAATAGCCACTAAGTTAAATTCTTTAGAGCTAACCTAATAAAACTGAAATTTAAACTTTCACTAATTCAAAAGCAGAATCCTCTGTTAACAGGGTTTTGGACTCAATAAAAGAATTAATTATTAAATGACAAGTTCTAAGTTCCAAATGAAGTTTCTAACTACATCTAAAGAGGTTCTATCTGAATTTGCAATTGGCCCAGTTTCTATATATGGGTTATACCATATACAGAGTAATTGGCTTGAAAGAGTTATTAGTCCCGGCCAGGAGCAGTTGCTTACGCCTGTAATCTGGCAATTTGGCAGGCCAAGGTGGAAGGATCACTTGAGCCCAGGATTTTGAGACTCTTCTTTATACTTTACTATTCCTGTAATCTTTATCTCCAGCCCCCTTTTCAACTGCCTGGAGCTTCTCTAACCAGATGACCTACAGACACTTTAAACTCAAAATTTTTCCTTCTACTCTTCCTTGCTTTTCTGATTTCCCTACTCATTCCATCACAATTATCTGTTACCCTGACTCAAAATTTGAATTTTCACTATATTCTGTCAATGTTTGCTTTGCAAGATGTCTTGGCTCATTTTCTTTCTTTCCCTCTGCTACACCTAATTTTACCCTCTCTAGTTTGTGATTACAGCAAAAAATCTCTAACTGATCTTCTTGTCTTTAAACTCTTCCTTTGTCCTAGTAATCCTGGACACACTTTGCTAGAATAATTCCCTGAAATACTGTTTTCATTATCTCATTCCCCTGTTAACGTCCATGTGGATGTTTTTGTATATTTATGTGTGTGTATAAACATATATACAACACGGTCTCACACACACATATAATGTATATAAAAACTCTCTTTTCTCAGCCAGGTGCAGGGGCACATATTTGTAATCCCAGCATTTTGGGAAGCCAAGGCAGGAGGATCACTTGAGCCCAGGAGTTCAAGATCAGCCTAGAGAATATAGGAAGACCCCCTCTCCCCGGCAACGAACATTAGCCAGGCATGGTGGCGAATGTAAGTGGTCTCAGCTACTTGAGAGGCTGAGGTGGGAGGATCGCTTGGGCCCAGGAGGTTGATGCTTCAGTGAGTCATGACCACAGCACTGCACTCCAGCCAGGGTGACAGAGCAAGACCCTGTCTCGAAAAACAAAAACAAAAACAAAACCTCTCTTTTCTCTCCAGGTATTCACAGAGTTGGTGGGGGGAGAGGAGAAAGGACTCTCTTTCCTATATAAATGAATCCAAAATCTTCATTCTGTTTCTGAGGCAACTTTACAAAACTAGTCTACCAAATCGTAGTTCTTAACAGTCCACACCACAACTCATCTATACTCAGTCAAACTCCTATAATGTTATATCCCCTGAACATATCACGATTTTCCAAGTTAGGAGCTTCTTACAGAAGTATAGCATAGAGATTAATAGGACAAGTCTAGGTACAAATCCTGGCTCTGTCACTTGCTTAAGCAAAATACTTAACACTCTGAATCTGTTTTGTAACCTATAAAAAAGGGAACTCATAGAACTGCTTGTGTTGAATAAAATGAGGAGAGACTGATACATACATGAGAGGCTGATACATGAGAGACTGACTGACACACAATAAATGTTCAGTAAGTGATAATCATTATTTTTATGTGCTACTAACATATTCCTTGCCTCTATAATGCTTCCTCATTATTTACCTCTTTAAAATCAACTCACTCTTTTGGGCTTAGCTGATATTTGATTTCCTCCATTTATGATCCTTCTACCTCCTCCTAAACTAAACAATTCTTCCCATCATATTTTTTCATTAGAACCTTAATCATAGTCTTGGCTTTGTGTTGTTTTGTAACTCACTGAGTAGAGCTCCTGTCCCTTCAAACAGAATCTCAGGCTTCTTCCAGACGTGGACTGTGATGTGGATGGGCTGTGTCCCTACCTCAAATCTCATTTGAATTGTAGTTCCCATAAGCTCCACAGGTCATGGGAGGGACCTGGTGGGAGATAATTGAATCATGGGGGTGATTGCATTCTCACGAGATCTGATGGCCTTGTAAGAAGCTTTTCCCCCTTTGCTCAGCACTTCTCTTTCTCCTGCTACCCTGTGAAGAAGGATGTGTTTGCTTCCCCTTCCACCATGATTCTAAGTTTCCTGAGGCCTTCCCAGCCATGTGGAACTGTGCATCAATTAAACCTTTTTTCTTTAAAAATTACCCAGTCTCAGGTATTTATTCATAGCAGCATGAGAACTAATACCAATGTTTACATATATGACTCTGTATTCCTCCAAATTCCAGTCTATTTTAATATATTGAATAAATATAATTATTCTAACAAACCAGATCCCACCAAATATTAATGTGTCACCTTGGCCAGGCAATATATTACATAAGAAATTTTAGGCATGGCAAGTGTCTTAGTCTGTTCAGACTGCTATAACAAAATATCATAAACTGGGGAGCATATAAACAACAGAAATTTATTTCCCATAGTTCTGGAGGCTGGAAAGTCTAAGATTAAGGTAGCAGCAGATTCTGTGTCTGGTGAGGGCTCGTTCTACATAGATAGTGCCTTCTCACAGCATCCTCATATGGTGGAAGAGGCTAGCAAGCTAGTTCTCTGAGGTCTCCTTCATAAGGGCATTTATCCCATTTATAAGGGCAAATCCCTCATGACCTAATAACCTCCCAAAAGGCACACCTCTTAATACCATCACCTTAGGGTTCATATTTCAACATATTTATTTTGGAGGACACAAACATTCAGACCACAGCAGCAAGCTATAAAAGAGATAATCTGGTCATGACAGTGAGATTTCTCAAAACAACCCAGATAGTCAACTACTTCAAAGATAAAAGAATTTCTGGTTTCATACCATTTGTTTAAGTGGATACTTAGTATCAGAATATCTGAGTTGTGGAATCCAGTAAGCTCTTGTTTAGAACATAAAACTAAATCTATTGGATCAAATAATTAGAATAATAGCAATAGCACAACAGAACTATCTTAAAGTAATTGAACTTACTGAAAAAAATAATAAGTTATTATTACCTGTATACAAGCATCCTGACCCCTGATTGCAGCTATGTGAGATGCTGTCCAGCCTCTTGTTGTTACTTGTGTGATATCAGCTCCATGCCAGAGCAGCCAATGAAGACACTAAGAAAACAACCATGTTAACAAGTGATAAGGTAGATGTTTTTAACATTTTTATCTTTTTTTTCTTTTTAAGACAAAGTCTCACTCTGTCACCCAGGCTGGAGTGTAATGGCGCTATCTGGACTCACTGCAACCTCTGCCTCCTGAGTTCAAGCAATTCTCCTGTCTCAGCCTCCCAAGCAGCTGGGATTACAGGCGCACACTGCCACGCCCCACTAATTTTTATATTTTTAGTAGAGACAGGTTTTCACCATGTTTCCGCAGGCTGGTCTTGAACTCCTGGGCTCAGGCAATCCACTCGTCTCGGCCTCCCAAAGTGCTAGGATTACAGGCATAAGCCACCATGCCTGGACTGACATTTTTATCTTTCAAATTTGGTCTGTTATCATAAAATTCCCACTGTAGCCCAAGAAGTATCGTAAGTGAATGAGAGATCGATGTATGAGAAAAGCAAAAGCACAAGCACATGACAAGCAACATTTGGCCTCACTCCTAGGTAAATAATAGAGACTAGTGGGAACTGTGGCAAACTGGAGACCACATTTCTTGACTGTAAGGTGTAGACACTACTCAATTAAAGTCAGTGGTTGCTATGAGTGAAATGTTGATCCATGTTTGTAAATATTCTGTTTGATCAATACTGTGCAGGCCAAAGAAAACACATCTAAGAGTGAAATTCACTCAAAGGCTGCCAGTTTTCAGTCTTGAACATAGATTTTTTAATGGGTCCAGAGCTTTTGCATCAGAGCAAACATTGTTATTCTAGTGATATTCTAAAAAATAAATGGTTATAGAAAAAGTGAAAGAAGTCAAATGTATCTTTAAGATTTTTAAAAATTAACCTAAATCTCAATATAATACAGTACTTAAAGGTCTGGACCTCATATGGTGTTACTGTCTTTATATGTTCAAGTTTGTATATGCTACCACCTCTTTCTCTTTAAAAGAATTGATCATATCATTAGGATACACTGTCATATAAGTAATAATCATATTATTTGTTAAAAAGGCTTATCAAGTAAATATCATTTGCCTGTCACAGAGTCTAATGACAATAAAATATTTTAAAAACCTCAATCTTAATAATAATCACAGTAAGTCATTCATTTATTCAACAGTATTTATGGAAAGACTATTATGTGTATTGTTCAGGTACTAGAGAATAAAGCCACTGTCAACATTCATGTACTGGTTTTACATTTGTCTTGGGTGAATATGTCCAAGTGAGATTGCTAGGATGTAAAATAAGTATATATTTAACTTTATTTTAAAAACTACCAAACTGTTTTCTGACATGGCTGTAACTATTTACATTCCTGACAGCAATGTATGGGAGTTACAGTTTCTCAACATCCTTGTATTGTCATATTTTTGTTTTTTTTATTTTTCTGCTATTCTTACAGGTATGTACTGGCATCTTACTGTGGTTTTATTTTGCAATTGCTTAATGGCTAATGATGTTGAACATCTTTTCATATGCTTAATTGCCATCCATATGTACTCTTTGAGAAAGTGTCAATTGAAATCTTTTGCCCATTAAAACTTTTTTTTCTTACTGCTGAGTTCTCAGAGTTCCTTATATAATCTGTTTATAAGCTCCTAAGTACATGATTTGCAAAGGTTTTCTTCTCTGTTTTCTCTGTAAGTTTTATAAGTTTTACATTTATTTACAATCTGTTTTGAGTAAATTTTTGCATACAGTGCCAAGTATGGATCAAGGTTCACTGTCTTTTTTTTTTTTTATTTTAGATTCAGAGGGTACATGTGCAATTGTGTTCGTTTCATGGATATATTGCATAATGCTGAGGTTTGGGCTTCTATTGAACCCATCATCCAAATAGTGACCAGGGTACTTAACAGGTAGTTTTTCAACCCTTGCCTCCTTCCATATGTACTTTTGGAATCCCCAGTGTTTATTGCTCCCATCTCTTTGTCTATGTGTACACAATATTTAGGTCCCACTTATAAGTGAGAATATGTGCTTTGGGGTTTTCTGTTGCTGCATTAATTCACTTAGAATAAAAGGTTCATTTTCAGCCAGGCACAGTGGCTCATGCCTGTAATCCTCGCACTTTGGGAGGCCAAGGAGGGCAGATCATGAGGTCAGGAGTTCAAAACCAGCCTGGCCAACATGTGAAACCCCACGTCTACTAAAAATCTAAAAATTAGCTGGGTGTGGTGGTACCCGCCTGTAATCCCAGCTACTCAGGAGGCTGAGGCAGGAGAATTGGTTGAACCCAGGAGGCGGAGGTTGCACTGAGCTGAGATCACACCATTGCACTCCAGCCTGGGCAACAGAGCGAGGTTCTCTTTCAAAAACAAACAAACAAATAAAGGTCATTTTCTTAAATATGAATATGTCTAATTGTGCCAACATCATTTAATGAAAATATATCTGCTCTCCATTGAATTGCAGTTGCATCTTTGCTAAAAATCAGTTGACTGGCTAGGCGCAGTGGTTCACACCTTTAATCTCAGCATTTTGGGAGCCTGTGGCAGGTGCATCATATGAGGACAGGAGTTCAAGACCAGCCTGGCCAACATGGTGAAACACTGTCTCTACTAAAAATACAAAAATTAGCCAGGCGTGGTAGTGGGCGCCTGTAGTCCCAGCTACTCGGGAGGCTGAGGCAGGAGAATTGCTTGAACCCAGGAGGCAGAGGTTGCAGTCAGCTGAGATCATGCCACTATACTCCAGCCTAGGCAAGAGCATCAGACTCCATCTTGAAAAGAGAAAAGAGAGAAGAGAACCAAACCAGATGGAAATTTGGTGTTGAACAGCATATCTGAAAGGCAATGTTTACTAGGTGCTCAATAGCAAATTTCATCTGAAAAAACTGGAGTCCAATAAAGCATAGTTTTCACCAATTGTTAATTTAGTAATTATTTCTTGCAACCAATACATAAACACCAAAAAGTTTAAGAAAATTCAGAAAGGATAAAAAACTGTAAAGGTGTTAATGCAGTGCTCAAGTAAAGATTTAGAGCCAGGCATGGTGGCTCATGTCTGTAACCCCAGCACTTTGAGAGGTTGAAGCAGGCAGATCACAAGGTCAGGAGTTCAAGACCAGCCTGGCCAACACAGTGAAACCCTATCTCTACTAAAAATAGAAAAATTAGCCAGGTGTGGTGGCACACACCTGTAGTCCTAGCTACTCAGGAGGCTGAGGCAGGAGAAACCTTTGGAGCCCAGGAGGCGGAGGATGCAGTGAGCCAAGACCGTGCCATTGCACTCCAGCCTGGGCAACAGAGCAAGACTCTGTCTCAAAAAAAAAAAAAAAAAA
>NW_016107489.1:2277111-2278612 GCF_001604975.1 Cebus imitator
CTGGTGCCACATTTCAAGGGGAATGCTTCCAGTTTTTGCCCATTCAGTATGATATTGGCTGTTGGTTTGTCATAAATAGCTTTTATTATTTTGAAATACGTTCCATTGATAACTAGCTTGTAGAGTGTTTTTAGCATAAAGGGCTATTGAATTTTGTCAAAGGGCTTCTCTGCATCAATTGAGATAATCATGTGGTTTTTGTCTTTGGTTCTGTTTATGTGGTGAATTATGTTTATAGACCTGCGTATGTTGAACCAGCCTAGCATCCCTGGGATGAAGCCTACTTGATCATGGTGGATAAGCTTTTTGATGTGCTGTTACAATTGATTTGCCAGTATTTTATTGAATATTTTTGCATCTATGTTCATCACGGATATTAGCCTGTAGTTTTCTTTTCTTGTTGAGTCTCTGCCAGGTTTTGGTATCAGGATGATCTTGGTCTTTTAAAATGATTTGGGAAGAATTCCCTCTTTTTGGATTGTTTGGAATCGTTTCAGAAGGTATGGTGCCAGCTCCTCTTTGTATGTCTGATAGAATTCGGCTGTGAACCCATTTGGCCATGGGTTTTTTTTTTTTAGGTGGTAGGCTCTTAATTGCTGTGTCAACTTCTGCCCTTGTTATTGGTCTACTCAGGGTTTCGACTTCTTCCTGGTTTAGGCTTGGAAGGAGGCAAGTGTCCAGAAATTTATCCATTTCTTCCAGGTTTACTAGTTTATGTGCATAGAGTTGTCTGTAATAATCTCTGATGATTGTTTGTATTTCTGTAGAATCTGTGGTGAAATCCCCTTTACTGTTTTTTATTGTATATATTTGACTATTCTCTCTTTTCTTTTTTATTAATCTGGCTAGTTGATGATCTTTTCAAAAAACCGGCTCCTGGATTTATTAATTTTTGAAGGGATTTTTGTGTCTCTATCTCCTTCAGTTCTGCTCTGATCTTAGTTATTTCTTGTCTTCTGCTAGGTTTTGAGTTTTTTTGATCGTGCTCCTCTAGCTCTTTCAATTTTGACAATAGGGTGTTGATTTTAGATCTTTCCTTCTTCTCATGTGGGCATTTATTGCTATATATTTTCCTCTAGACACTGCTTTAAATGTGTCCCAGAGGTTCTGGTACATTGCATTTTCATTCTCGTTGGTTTCGAAGAACATCTTTATTTCTGCCTTCATTCCATTTTTATCCAGTCAACATTCAAGAGCCAGTTGTTCAGTTTCCATGAAGCTGTGTGGTTCTTAGTTTCTAAATTCTGAGTTCTAACTTGATTGCACTGTGGTCTGAGAGACTGTTTGCTATGATTTCCATTCTTTTGCATTTGCTGAGGAGGTCAATTTTAGAGTAGGTGCGATGTGGTGCTGAGAAGAATGTATATTCTGTGGATTTGGGGTGGAGAGTTCTGTAAATGTCTATTAGGTTTGCTTGGTCCAAGTCTGAGTTCAAGTCCTGGATATCCTTGCTAATTTTCTGTCTTGCTGATCGGTCTAATGTTGACAATGGGGTGTTAAA
>NW_016107489.1:2279210-2279999 GCF_001604975.1 Cebus imitator
TTTAAGTCTGCTGCAGCAGAACTCATAAACGCCTTTTTTCCCCCCAGGTGCTGTGTCCCAGGGAGTTAGGGCTTTATCTATAAGTTTCTGTCATGCTGCTGCTTTTCTTCAGGGATGTGCTGCCCAGCAAGCAGGCAGCCTAGTCATAGTCTGCCTGAAGAGGCCTTGCTGAGCTGCTGTGGGCTCCGCCCAGCTGCCATGTGAACTTCCCTGCAGTCCCTCCGCGCTTTTGCTGGGAGCTGCAATCCTGAGCTGCTCCTATTTGGCCATCTTGGATCCATCTCCCCATAAACATAAATTTAATTCAACAAATTCAGCAACATGAGAAATATTTATTGTGAACCTACGATGTGACTCCAATATGCCCGACACTATGCTAAGTATTGTGGAAAAAAAAGATGAGTAATTTTTTTCAATTGTGTTCGCAACCACTGCTGCACCGCCGTCGCTCTCCGACGCCAGTGCCGCCTTTCGCTCACTGAGCTGCAGCTGAAGGAGAAGGGGAGTAAGTAAGGAGGTGTCTATACCATGGCTCGTACAAAGCAGACTGCCTGCAAATCTACCAGTGGTAAAGCACCCAGGAAGCAACTGGCTACAAAAGCCGCTCGCAAGAGTGCGCCCTCTACTGGAGGAGTGAAGAAACCTCATCGTTACAGGCCTGGTACTGTGGCACTCCGTGAAATTAGACGTTATCAGGAGTCCACTGAACTGCTGATTCACAAACTTCCCTTCCAGCATCTGGTGCGAGAAATTGCTCAGGACTTTAAAACAGATCTGCGTTTCCAGAGC
>NW_016107489.1:2283011-2284713 GCF_001604975.1 Cebus imitator
AAAAAAAAAAAAAGATGAGTAAGACCCAAATGGTATCTTTAAAGAGCTCAAAATCTAATAGCGAATAAAATTTAAAATTATACCCTTATTAAAATGTAAAAGATTCAGAGGTAGCACTAAGGAGTCAGTAACTAATTGGGAGATACTGACAGGGAAAATAGAAAGCTTTACTGAGTAGGTGCTGACTGACCTGGATTTCGACCAGGTAACCAGTGGGGAGAGGTGAGACAGGCAGATGAAACAACATGTGCCTACTGCCTAAAGTAATTAATAGATTCCATGCTATTCCCATCAAGCTACCATTGACTTTCTTCACAGAATTAGAAAAAGCTACTTTAAATTTCACATGGAACCAAAAAGAGCCCATATAGCCAACACAATCCTAAGCAAAAAGAACAAAAAGAACATAGACCAATGGAACAGAACAGAGTCCTCAGAAATAACACCACACATCTACAACCATCTGATAATCAATAAACCTGACAAAAACAAGCAATGGGGAAGGATTCCCTAATAAATGGTGCTGGGAAAACAGGCTAGCCACATGCAGAAAATAGAAACTGAAACTCTTCCTTATAACTTATACAAAAATTAACTCAAGATGGATTAAAGTCTTAAACATAACACCTAAAACCATAAAAACCCTAGAAAACCTAGGCAATACCATTCAGGACATAGGCATAGGCAAAGACTTCATAACTAAAACACCAAAAGCAATGCAACAAAAGCCAAAATTGACAAATGGGATCTAAGTAAACTAAAGAGCTCTGCATAGCAAAAGAAGCTATCATTAGAGTGAACAGGCAATCTACAGAATGGGAGAAAATTTTTGCTATCTATCCATCTGACAAAGGTCTAATATCCAGAATTTACACAGAATTTAAACAAATTTACAAGAAAAAAACAAACCACCCCATCAAAAAGTGGGCAAAGGATATGAACAGACATTTATCAAAAGAAGACATTTATGCAGCCAACATAAATGAGAAAAAACATATGAGAAAAAAGCTCATTACTGGTAATTAGAGAAATGCAAATTAAAACCACAATGAGATACCATCTCACACCAGTTACAATGGTGTTCCTTAAAAAGTCAGGAAACAACAGATGTTGCAAAGGATATCGAGAAATAGGAACACTTTTACACTATTGGTGGGAGTATAAATTAGTTCAACCACTGTGGAAGACAATGTGGTGACTCCTCAAGGACCTAGAAATAGAAATACCATTTGACCCAGCAATCCCCTTACTGGGTATATACCCAAAGGATTAAAATCATTCTACCATAAAGACATGCACACATATGTTTACTGCAGCACTATTCACAATAGCAAAGACTTAAAACCAACCAAATGCTCATCAATGATAGACTGGATAAAGAAAATGTGGCACATATACACCATGGAATACTATGCAACCATAAAAAAGAATGAGTTCATGTCCTTTGCAGGGACATGGATGAAGGTGGAAACCATCATTCTCAGAAAACTAACACAAGAACAGAAAACCAAACACCACAGGTCATAAGTGGGAGTTGAACAACGAGAACACATAGACACAGGGAGGGGAACATCACACAGCAGGGCCTGTTGGGGGTTGGGGGGCTGGGGAAGGGACAGCATTAGGACAAGTACCTAATGCATGCAGGGCTTAAAACCCAGAAGATGGGTGGATGGGTGCAGCAAACCACCATGGCACATGT
>NW_016107489.1:2285988-2329006 GCF_001604975.1 Cebus imitator
AAGAGCGAAACTCCGTCCCAAAAAAAAAAAAAAAAAAGTGAGAGTAGTAAGAGAAGCTGAAAGGGCATCAGAAATGAGATGAAATAAATGGTATGTCCTGATGTCTATTAGAATATGGCAGAGTAAAATCAGTACTTCCCCCTTCTCTTCAAAATCACCCAAAAGCAAAGAGCAATAAAAAAACTCAGAAAACTCCAACCTTCATAAAACTACAAGACATCTATCACTCAAACTACAGACAGATTAAAAAACTTGCCAAAGTGCAGATCAAACAGGAATGTGGGAGGAAAGAGCAGAGAGAACCACCTACTCAGGGATACCAGCTCACAAATAATCATCAGGCTCCAATGAAAGGCCAAATCGAAAATCCTTTGTTTATAATTACACTTAAGTGAAGCACATAAACTGGTATAAGGAGAATCTCTGAACCAGATTTGGTTACAAGAAGCAGAGAAGTACAGATTAAGAAGATATCACACAACACTGCCATATTCATAGAAGGAAGTCATGTTTGTGTGTGGTAGGGGTAAAAAGACACTGCACTGTAAACAGGCCTATTGCAGCTTCTAGGCTGGGGAAATGTAGTAGTTAAAATAAGCCCCCATACACATAACCTTGAGTCATGAGAAAAGTGCTAGTTATCCTTGGACAGAGCCCAAGGATCAGATTTGAATTAAAATACTCACTAAGCAGTTGGTACTAGCTAAAAATTGAAACCAAATATATATCCAACAATAAAAAAACAGATAAACTCTGATACCAGTCTAAGAATAGAATAAACAACATGGCTGAAAGAAATGAACTACCGTACATACATGTAACCACATGGATAAAACTCAAAAACACATTGTTGAACAAAAAAAGCAAGATGAAGAATAATATACATAACGTGAGGTCATTTATATAACATATAATAGGATTCAAAACAATTATACAATCATATGTAATAACAGCATAAAACATAGATGGGAATAATAAACACCCAAATCAGGATAATAGTTATCTTTGCAGTTGGAAGCAGAGGAATGGCACCTGAGAGGGGTACTAGGGACTTCAAGTGTACCTGCGACATATCATTTCTTTTCTAAAAATCTGACGCTACTAAAGCAAAACTGTTAGAATATGTATTCATCATATTATCCGCTCCAAGTTATCCTCTATGCTTGCCTTTGGAACCAAGTCACCATATTGTGAGGAAGTACAAACTAGCTCACACGTAGAGTCCTCACAAACAGGCCCACAGGGACAAAGTTTACAGTGCCTAGTCTATAACCAGCATCAACCACCAGAGACATCTTGAGTGAACAAGCCTTCAGAAGAATCTAGTCCAAGCTTTTTAATATTCCAGCTGAAGCCCCAGATATCATGGAGCAGAGACAAGCTGTCTCTGGCATCCAACTCCTTGGTTTGTTATGAGTATAAATAAATCATTATTTTATGATACTAAATTTTGGGATAATTTGTTATAAAGCCCTAGCAAAGTGGAATACCCAAATATTAAACTGACTATGACTGAAAAGAAAATATATGCAGTACCTATCGTAAGGTCTCAGCCTTGCTTGCGAAATTTACAAAACTGCTATAGCTGTAAACTTAGTTTAGTGGTATATATAGTTTCTTACCTCCAAACTTCCAGAATGTGCTGCCCAATGTAAAGGGGTAAACTTATGGAGAACATCAACTTCATTAATGCTGGCTCCACGTTCCACTATTTCTGAAAGCTGCTTTATATCTCCAGCTCTTACTGCATCATGTATTCTGCCAAAATGTACCTTCTTCCTGGAACCTATTGAAAAGTCAAATTACTTACAATGTACTATAAAACTATGAAAGAAAAAAAAAAAAACTAAAACAATGGTCCAATAGAAAGCACAAAATCACTTTATTTTCAAATAATTTACTACAAAGATGTTTGTCATTAATATCTTAAACAGACTTCTGGTTCCAACACTGACATGTAAAAAGCAAAAAGTTGATAATCTCATCCTTTTTTTTTTTTGAGACGGAATTTTGCTCTTGTTACCCAGGCTGGAGTGCAATGGCGCGATCTCGGCTCACCGCAACCTCCGCCTCCTGGGTTCAGGCAATTCTCCTGCCTCAGCCTCCTGAGTAGCTGGGATTACAGGCACGCGCCACCATGCCCAGCTAATTTTTTGTATTTTTAGTAGAGACGGGGTTTCACCATGTTGACCAGGATGATCTCGATCTCTTGACCTCGTGATCCACCCGCCTTGGCCTCCCAAAGTGCTGGTATTACAGGCTTGAGCCACCGCGCCCGGCCGATACTCTCATCCTTATAGAGAAAAAGGAATAAACTGAAAAAGAACAACTTTTCTTGGACGCATCAGAAAACTGGGGTCTCAGGGCAAATTGCCACCCCCAAATCTGGAGAGACAAATACAGAAAAATATAAACCTGGAGCAGAAGCACTGGAGCCAAAAAGTGGTAGAAGCACTTCCATGGTAATTTTGATGACTTGCCAGAGGTTGAGTACGTAGTAGCCAAAGAATGAGAAACTTCTAGGGCCCACAGTCTTCCTTATGGAGCCACTACACTTTCAGAGATTTTTACCTTCAGAAACCTCACTAGGTTACCATTGTGAAACGCCAGGAACTCATGTCTTTGGCAGAGAGAAGGGGAAAGTACCTATTTTGAAATATGCCCAACGTGTTCTCCATAACGAAGGCCTCCCTAGTGAAAAAGACTTCACCAGAGCCTCATCTCATAGATGCAGATGTTTCTTATATTTCTAATTTATGTATTACGCTAAGAAAGGAATGGTAGGCCACAATTTTTCATTCATTTACTCTTAGTGCTTCATATTTTATAATTTAATTAATAAGCAATGTGAACCAGAGGCAATAAAGGCATCTAAGCATGAACAGACAGCTATTAGAGAAGGATGACTGAGTAAGCAGTTCAACTGCAGCATTCTCTGAACAAAACAGGCATGATTCCTGACCTGAAGCTGTTTTGAAAACAGCTCACCAACCCTCCTGGCAAATGATCTGTGCAACCTTGTACTACAGTTTATGTATGTACATGTTATCTCTACAATCAGAATGTTAATTTCTTGAGGGCAAAAATCATATTTTATACTGGAATTATATCTTACTCTTACTATATCTTTTTATATACTCTATTTATATCTTTGCTCCTACCAAAATGCTATAAATGTACTCAAAAAGCCTTTCTGAACATCTACTATGTGCCAGGTACTATGATAACATGATAGAAAATGGACAGGGATTTAATACTTTTTTTCCACCAACACATTAAAATCTATTTGGATAACTACACAATGAAAATAAAAACCTGACAGCAATGTCCTCAGAGAGTACAGGTAAAATTAAGGAGAAACAAAACAAGTCATAGAGGAGGAGGAAACATTTGAGCAAGAGCTTGAAGAAGAATTAAGATATATGGCAAATGGGAAAGAGAGCATATGTAAGGTGTGCACATGTACACATACACACACACACACCTTTAATAAGTGTTCAATGAGGCTGGGCACGACGGCTCACACCTGTAATCTCAGCATTTTGGGAGGCTGAGGTGGACAGATCATGAAGTCAAGAAATCAAGACCATCCTGGCCAACATGGTGAAACCCCATCTCTACTAAAAATACAAAAATTAGCTGGATGTGGTGGCGCACACCTGCAGTCCCAGCTACTCGGGAGATTGAGGCAGGAGAATCACTTGAACCCGGAGGAGGAAGTTGCAGTGAGCCGAGATCGTGCCATTGCACTCCAGCCTGGCAACAGAGCAAGACTCCATCTCAAAATGAATGAATGAATGAATGAATGAATGAATGTTCAATGACGTTAATCCCTAGGCTGGACCTTCCTTCTTCTCCTTTACAATAGCACAGCTAGACCTACAAATGATGTTCTAACCACTCTACTTATTTTACACAGAGACACTCCTCTAATCCACCTTATACAAATTATCCTGATGACTTCATGCCCCTACGCCAAACTGTTACTGGTTGTCCACTGCTATTCCACAAAACAAAATCCAAACTCTCAGAATGACCTCTATGGTCTCCCATAATTTGGCTCCACCTAATTTTATGGCCTTTTTTCTCACCATACTCCATCCTGATTCATTCACTCATCCACCCACCCATCTACTCAACATTAGTTTGGTGTCTACCATAAGGACAAAAAGATGAAGACACCCTCAAGGAACTCACAGATTAGTAAAGAAGATACAAACACAAAATACAAAATAATGTGGTAAAAACAATGATGGAAACAGTCGTAGGAACTTGTGAAAACGCAGAAGACTTCAATCTCAGCTAGGGCAGGAGGGAAGGGGAACTGAGAAGGATTCCTGGGGAAAGAAATATCTAAGATAGAATCTTCAAGGATTAACATGAGTTTGCCAAATAAAGCGGGAGCAGTGAAAGGCCTCCTAAACAGCTTGAACAGTGGGATGTGGTCAAGAAACGGCATACACACACAAAGACACACACACACACACACACACACACACACACACACACACACACACACACACACACACACACACACACACACACACAAACAATCCTATTACTAAAGCATTAAGGGGAAAAAGAGGCTAGAGCTAGGTAAGAGACAGACAATGGTGGAACTTATTTCTAAAAACTTGGACTTGAACAGACAGTGGAGAATCACTTAGGAATTTTAAACAGAAGAATTATAATGATTGAGATTTGTCAGGCTGAGTTTACAAGGCTAGATTCAGCGAAGATAATTTATTGAATGCACAGCAAAAAAAAGGCAAGACTAGAGAGTAGGTACATCATGTAAGAATACAGGTTTGGCCGGGCGCGGTGGCTCACGCCTGTAATCCCAGCACTTTGGGAGGCCGAGGCGGGTGGATCACGAGGTCAAGAGATCGAGACCATCCTGGTCAACATGGTGAAACCTCGTCTCTACTAAAAAAATACAAAAAATCAGCTGGGCATGGTGGTGCGTGCCTGTAATCCCAGCTACTCAGGAGGCTGAGGCAGGAGAATTGCCTGAACCCAGAAGGCGGAGGTTGCGGTGAGCCGAGATCGCGCCATTGCACTCCAGCCTGGGTAACAAGAGTAAAACTCCGTCTAAAAAAAAAAAAAAAAAAAGAATACAGTTTTACAATAGTCTAGACCAGAAAAACTGAGTCCCTGAACAGTGGGAACAGAAAAGGAGATAGATTTAACAAATATTAATAAAATTCGAATGAACTAAACTGGAATAGATACAGCAGGTGAAATAAGGGAAAAGTAATGAGACAACTCCAAGGTGTCTGGCTTTGTCATCTCAGTGCTGTGGTGCCATTAATTGAGACAGCAAACACTGAAGGACAGAGAGGATATATAGATAGAAAATTACATTTGGGACATGCTGCTCTTGAGGTACCCAAGGAAGATTTCCAGAAGGGTGACATATATTTAAGTCTGCAGCTCAGAGGAGAGATACGGAATTCAGGTCTCAGTGTTAGGTGTGTCTCTGCATTAGAATGCTTTTTCTGACACCCATACTCACCCCCTACTGGAACCAGTGGCACTCTGCCATCCTTTATAACACTCATCTCACTAGTCATTAGTTTTTCAGTATTTCTCTTCCTCACTAGAAGTTAAAGAACACACCTGTCTTCTTTACTGATAGTTCCCTAACACAGAACACAAAGTAGGCAGGCAGTAAATATTTACTGGATGGCTGAATGAGTAACATAGATTTGGGGGCCATGAGGAGTGAAGTCATAGTAAATGACAAGAAAAAGAGAACCAACGATGGCATCACCAAGGGAGAAAATCAGCATTTAAGAAGAGGGCAGAAGAAAAGAAAACAGCAAAGGAAAGGGTCACTCAATGGAGCAAAAGAAGAAAACTAAGTAAGTCTAATTTGTCATCTCCACAGGGTCAAATGCTGCAAGGAAGTCAACGAAGAACTTAAAAGGGTCCATAAGAGTGAACAAGAGTTGATGTCAATCTGGGTAAAAAGACTCGGAGGAATGGTGCAGATGGAAAAAAACGAAAGAAAGCTGAAACGAGATAGAATGGGGGAGAGGTGAACAGCTTTGGTTCACCCTGAAAACAGATTTAAAAGGGAAAAGGGGAGTGACCACTAATTAAAGGAAATGCCAGAAAGGGCTAAGACTGTTGCGGGCTGAAGTGAGAAAAGGAATGTGGCAGAGATGAGAGCCAACGAAACAGTGTGACTCACAGGGGTCTGCAGTCTCCCTAGAGGAAGTGGAGGGGCCTGAATTGGCCACCCCGGGCATGGTGCAACACCTCCGACTCTCGGGAGGAGTTGTGTCCAGTCCCCTGCTGCTGCGGCAGTCTTCACTTGCTCTCACCCACGAGCCACAGCAGCGGCAGCGGCTCTCTTCTCCGTCGTCGCTAGTACTGGCCCCACAGCCCTCTCCCGCTCTCTCCCAGGAGCTGCAGCGGAAACCTTCGTCTTCACCTTCTCTCTCCCAAAAACCACCGAGGCGGCGGCTGGCGTCTTCCCTGCCGCTCACACCGGAGGAGTCGCTGGCTATGTAGCCGAGGTCTTCACTTACTCCCTCCCAAGAACTAAGGCTGTGGCCGTCATCGACACTCCCTCCCTCCCAAGAGCCACCGAGGCGGCGACTGCTATTGTCACTGACTGTCTCCCCAAAGTCGCTAGTTCGCGGGTCCCGGACGTCACTGACTCCCTCCCAAGTACTACTGAGGCGGAGGCCACGGTCTTCTCTGGCTGTTGCCCTGGAGTCGCTAGTTTGGTGGCCTCCAAATTCACTAAAATTCACGTCGCTGCTGCAGAAGCCGCGGTCTACCCCAACCCTCTCCAAAGAGCTGCTGTGACTGTGGCCGCTATCTCCCCTAACTCCCTCCCGAGAGACGCTGCGGCGGTGGCCGAGGTCTTCACAGACGCTTCTCAAGTCACTGTGGGAGAAGCCGGCGTCTCCACTTAGGCTTTCCGTAGCGACCCTGGAGCGGCGGTCGCCCTCTTCATGTTTTCTCCCCCGATTGTCTCTAACTCTTTCCCTTGACTCGGTGCGGGAATGGCCGTGTCGGCTGCTTATCCTCCACACGTGGTGGCTAGTGCGACGGCCGCCGTCTTCGTCTGCTACTCCCCGCGAGTCGCTGTGGCGGCGGCCGCCTTGGTCTGGTACCTTCTCAGGGTCGCTTTCCAGCCTCCCGACTCCAGCCGCTTGACTGGAGAAGCTGCAGGGTCGTCGCCTTAGAAACCAGTAAACTTCCGACGCGCTGAGGTCATTTCCTGTTACTCACGGCTACGTCACTTCCGGTTTCCTTTCCTCCAGGTTTTTCTCATCTTTTAGTCCGGACAAATGGGGTGCTGGTATGAACTGGTTTTTGGTGAAATTCGGCTCGGTCTCACCCGAGCCTATCTAGGTCCGTCTCTGGAGTAGCCTGTCATCGATCGCGCCCTCCATCGCTCAGCGACACAAGTGGAGGCCCCAGGACTGCAGTCTGCGTAGGTGACCTGTGTGGCGCGGGTCGGGCGGGGCCTTTTTGTCTTTGAGCAAACCCAGTATACTTTCTCAGTGGTGGTTGGAAGGAAATATGTTACCCTGTCATTTCGCAAGTATGGAAAAAGACCTAAAAGAGAATTTAGCAGCTGCAACCGCTGTTTTTATTGAGTTCTAGCGGGCCAATCTTAAATAATGGCTTGTTAGGTGTTACCCATATTTTGAGACTCTATATATCGGTATTTCGTTAAGGCCAGGCAGCAGGTAAGTTGTAAAACCAATATAAAAACATAGGTCACTGGTCAAAAGACTGCTTCAGGTCTCCTGACTCCAAATCCGAGATTCCTTTCACGGTAGCGTGTTTACTGCTTAAATATTTCTCTTCAACCCCATTGCTTAACAATAGGAATGAATTCTTTTACTATTTATTGCAAACATATGGGTCATAGCATCTGAAAATACAGAAATTAGTAAGAATTCTCTGCCCTCCAGGGGCATCACCAACTTGGATTCCCCTCTCAGCCCAGTTTTTCCACCCTATTGCCTTCTCCCTTCAGGAATAATGAACTGGTCCTGGAAACATACCATGCTTTATCATATCTCTCTGCCTTGTCATGTGCTGTTCCTCTTACCAGGAAACTACCCTGCCTTTCCCCCAGTTTTGTTCTGTGAACGCGTTTGGGAAATTATCCTGATGATACCTCTACTCTCTTGAGGTACAGTAAATTGTCTTTGACTTCCATCACCTTTTGTAATATTACTAATTGCCGTTTATTGAGTTCATGTGATCAGCCTGGCACTGTACTAAGTGCTTTATATTAGTTTTCTTGTTCTTTTTTCACACCAACATGAATGAGTTTGAGTCAGTTCTTATAACCTGCCAGAATAAGTATTCCTGTTCCTCTTTACAGAAGGAGAAATAAGAAACAAAAAAGTTAATTGCTTTAGGATACACTGCTAGTAAGTAGTAAATACCTGACTTAAGATTCCAACCTAGATCTTGGATTTTGCTGCAGGATTTCCTCAAAGTGTCTGAATTCCCACAACCTTTTTTTAGATCACTTATAACATCGTATTATAATTATCTGTTTAACAATTTTTTCTCACCCCTCAAGGACCCTGAGCTTCTGGAAGGTAGGGACTCTTATCTTATCATCTTGACATTTCTGACATCTAAAATACTTCATTTAAGAGAAGGGCTTAGTAACTGTTGTGTGGGTGAGTGAGTGGGTTGATCAATTGACTGTCAGGCAGGTGAACAAGTAGGCTGAAGATAGTTTTTCACTGTTGGAAGTGAATTTGGGATTAGTCATCCTAATCCCCTCACTTTAGAAATGGGGCAACTGGGCCGGGCACAGTGGCTCACGCCTGTAATCCTAGCACTTTGGGAGGCCAAGGCGGGTGGATCACCTAAGGTCAGGAGTTCAAGACCAGCCTGGCCAACATGATGAAACCCCGTCTCTACTAAAAATACAAAAATTAGCCAGGCATGATAGCAGGAGCTAGTAATCCCAGCTGCTCAGAAGGCTGAGGCAGGAGAATTGCTTGAACCAGGGAGGCAAAGGTTGCAGTGAGCCAAGATCGCACAATTGCACTCCAGTCTGGGTGACAAGAGTGAAACTCTGGCCAGGCATGGTGGCTCACGCCTGTAATCCAAGCACTTTGGAGGCCAAGGCGGGCGAATCACCTGAGGTCGGGGGGTCAAGACCAACCTGACCAACATGGTGAAACCCCATCTTAAAAAAAAAAAACTATTTAAAAAAAAAAAGTGAAACTCCATCTCAAGAAAACAAAACAAGAAATGGGGCAACTGAGGCCTTTTGTATATGAGGCATTTCTCGAGTTACTAATGTGGGACAGTTTCTATGATAAATGATTTGCAAATACTATCCAACTTAATCTGTATTGTTATTTTTATTTTTACAGATGAAGAAACAGCTCAGATTTGACCAAGATCACATAAGTAGGAGTTGAGGAATTGGAACCCACTATGACTGACTCCAAATTAATATAGTGTTTATAGCCACTTACATAATAATGGTAAAGGTTTTATTTTTTCACTATACAATATGTAGTAGATAAACTTACTGAGGAAACAAGACAGCACATGACATGTCTTAAAGGATACACACATGACAGGAAGGATTAGAAGAGGAAACAGAAACAGGTAACAGAGAAGCAGAGAGAGATAGTACAATCTCCTAAAATAAAAATAGAAGGAATTAAAAATAAAAGCAGAGGCCTAGCACAGTGGCTTATGCATGTAATCCCAGCACTTTGGGAGGCTGAGGCAGGTGAATCACTTGAGGTCAAGGGTTTGAGACCAGCCTCCCCAACAAGGTGAAACCCAGTTTCTACTGAAAATACAAATATTACCCAGCTGTGGTGGTGCACACCTGTAATTCTGGTTACTGAGAGGCTGAGGCAGGAGACTCGCTTGAACCCAAGAGACAGAGGTTGGCATTGAGCCAGGATTG
Organism: Cebus imitator; assembly: GCF_001604975.1. NCBI lineage: Eukaryota > Metazoa > Chordata > Mammalia > Primates > Cebidae > Cebus > Cebus imitator. The sequence continues at coordinate 2,295,914 of NW_016107489.1, forward strand.
TGTCCTTGCACTCCAGCCTGGGTGACAGAGCAAGACTCCATCTCCAAAATAATAAGCAGAAGTTATTGAAATAGAAAATGAAATTGATAGTAATTAGCTGGTCTTTGAAAAGAACAATAAATAGACACTCAGCAAATCTGAGGAAGAAAAGGAAAGAAAATGGTATTGGAAACAAAGGAGGCCATGGAGGGACGATGGCTTGAGCCCTGGAGGTTGAGGCTACATTGAGCGATGATCGCACCACTGCACTCCAGCCTGTTCAACAGAGCTAGACACTGTCTCAGAAAAAAGGAAAGAAAGGGCAAAGGAACATTTTACAAATGAGAAGGAGACTTTGAAAATCAGAAGCAAATTATTTTGTGTAAAGTTGTACAGGTTGAGTACCTCTTATCCAAAATGCATAGGACCAGAGTGTTTCACATTTTGGATTTTGGAGTATTTGCATATATATAATGAGATATCTTGGGTATGGGACCCCACATTAAACATGAAATTCATATGTTTTATGTATACCTTATACACATAATCTGAAGGTAATTTTATACAACATTTTAAATCTGGTACATGAAACAAAGCTTATGTTAAGTATTTATGTGTGGAATTTTCTACTTGTTGCATCATGGCAGTGCTCAAAAAGTTTCAGTCTTCAGTACGTTTAGGATTTCGGATTTTCAAATCAAGAATGTTCAACTTGGCCAGGCACGGTGGCTCACACCTATAATCCCAACACTTTGGGAGGCCAAGGCGGGTGGAACATGAGATCAGGAGTTCAAGACCAGTCTGGCCAAAATGGTGAAACCCTGTCTCTACTAAAAATACAAAAATTAGCCAGGCGTGGTGGCAGACACCTGTAACCTCCGCTACTCGGGAGGCTGAGGCAGGGAACTGCTTGAACCCAGGAAGCAGAGGTTGCAGTGAGCTGAGATTGCGCCACTGCACTCCAGCCTGGGCAACAGAGCGAAACTTTGTCTCAAAAAAAAAAAAAAAAAAAAAAAAAACACCTGGCATGGTGGTGCAGTGAGCCGAGGTCGTGCCATTGTACTCCAGCATGGGCAACAAAAGTGAAACTCCATCTCAAAAAACAATGTTCAACCTTTGGGAGGCCAAGGTGGGTGGATCACTTGAGGTCAGAAGTTCGAGACAGCCTGGCCAACATGGCAAAAACCCATCTCTACTAAAAATACAGAATTTAGCCAGGTGTGGTACACGCCTGTAATCCCAGCTACTTGGGAGACTGAGGAAAGAGAATCACTTGAACCCGGGAGGTGAAGGTTGCAGTGAGCCAAGAAAAAGAAAATTCACTTGGCTGATTTTTTCAGGAAATACAAATTTCAAAAAATTGACTCGAGTCAAAAAACTAATAAACTGATAATTATAAAAGAATGTCCTAAAGTAGTTTAATCCCCATTATGTGTCACCAGGAACAAAGCATAGAGAAGGATGGAGTACTTCCCAATTATAAAGTTAGCATAATCCTAACAGCTCTAACCGTGTCAAAAATTTAAATTCACATTGCCTGTGAACCAACTGGTTGTTAGATCTTCAAAATAACTTGCTTTGTTGCATGTAATATGATAGTCACCATAAAACTTCGTAATTGTAAATAATTAGAAATTTGAATATCCATCAGTAAAAGAACAACTAAATTATGCTGCATTCCTCATACAAAATACTATGCAGTGGTAGAAATGCAGATCTACATGCATTAATCTACATGGAAAAAGTTGTAAGATACAGGCAGTGAAAAATGGTGCAAAACAATACATATGTGATTTCATTAAATTTTTAAAATATTTTTCTAATTCTACACTGAATTGTTACCTCGGTCATTGTATAGAGCAAGAAAGAGGGTGTAAAAGGAGACTGTATTTTGTATTTGTATTATTGGATTTTAAAAATGTTAATCCTAAGTAAAAATATAGAAGCACAGAAAAATGTACCATTCCATAAAGCAAAAGGAAATAGTTCTAAAGTGTTTGTGGGTGGGTGCAGTGACACACCTGTAATCCCAGCACTTTGGGAGGTTGAAGTGGGTAGACTGCTTGAGCCTAAGAGTTTGTGACCAGCCTGGCCAATATGGTAAAACCCTGCCCCTACTAAAAATACAAAAATTAGCCGTGCATGGTGGCACGTGCCTGTAATCCCAGCTACTCAGGAGGCTGAGGCAAGAGAATCACTTGAATGTGGGATTGGAGGTTGCAGTGAGCCAAGACTGCACCACTGCACTCCAGCCTGGGCAACACAGCAAGTCTCTGCCTCAAAAAGAGTGAAAGTGAGTGTGGTTCAGAAGAGATTAAGAAGCTAAGAAACGCACACTGGTTTTAACAAGGAGACATTGATAATACTAAGAGTAATTTTAATATAAAAAGGTAAGATACAAAATCAAGACTGCACAGGATTTCAAGGTAAGTGCCTGACTATGGAAGAAGTTTCTTAAGTGAAACAAGGTTCAGAATACATCCTGGTGTGGTCATCTCAGTATTCCCAGGAATTGGACCTTTTGTGAGTGGGAAGCTATGATTTTGATTAGTAAATAAATATGACCAACCTCAGTTTTGCCGAAGTGGGATGATAAAGCAGGTTATCATAAATCAACATTTTTTATCTTGTTTCAGAGAAGGGAACAGGGCCAACCCCAGGCCAAAAAAAAAAAAATGAAGTGGGTATTGGTGACAATCTCTACTCCTTTCTGCCATTTTCTCTTACTTTCTAGTCATCCTTGTTCTCCCTTTGGTGCCCACTCCCAAATCCTCACTGGGGTACTTCATGGGTACCTTTTTGACTCTTATTTAGCTTACCCTTCCACACATGCTCAACACAATGCCCGTTATCTCTGAGAGCTGACTCCATTTAGGATTAGGAAAAAACTCCCCAGTTCTACAAGAGATCAGATCTTCCTTGAGAGCAGTCTTTAGTTTCCATTTCTGCCTCCAGTCAGCTACATTTTTCCACTTGCAGCATGGTTAGATGCCTCCTTAGATTTTCCTGAATATTTTGTATCAACTTCCACTGGTTACTTAGTAGGTACTAAGTTGTAAGGTCAGTCATAAAAAAAATAACAGAATTTTCTATTTTAGGTTAAGCTGTTAATATGAGAATGTTTTAATTTTTATGCATATAATTCCTTATTTTTCTTCCCAAAGCTTTTTATTTTTAGCTGAATTGCAATGAGATTGCTTTCTATTTTCCGAAACATCAAAGTTGGAAGTTTTCAGTGGGAAAATTACACTAAAACCAGGAGGATATCAATTTAATGAAATCTCTAGATTTTAGGAAACATGCTATTTTATTTCTTCTCTCAAACTTCAACTTGTAAGACAGTGTTCATCATCTCTGAGGCTTCGTTTAGCTTTCCTTATTGCACTTTACAGTGTTAGATTACTAATTCTAGCTAACAGTGCTATATATTTTGACTCTTTCTATCTTTGGGGATGCTCTTGATCTGATGTTGATTTCTGAATTTACCAGATCTGGCTATTCATTAGAAACAACTGTGGAGCTTCTTAAATACTAGAAGTGCCCCCTGAATGAGAATAAACTAAATGAGACTTTCCAGAGATTAGGAATCTCTTAATATTCACTAATTCTAAGCCAGCGCTGGCAGTGGTGTGTACCTGTAATCTAGTTACCTGAGAAGCTGAGGTGGGAGACTGGCTTGATCCCAGGAGTGAGGCTAATCTGGGTAACATGGTAAGGCCCCATCTCTAAATTTAGTATTAAAATGTTTTAAATTCTTGTATGTAATTCTAATGCACAGCCAAATATGGGGCAGATCTAAATCACTGCCCTCCATCTGGCTGCCTACCTCAAAGAATTGAACTCAATCCCAACTGTAAATACTAGTGGCCATCTTGGAGAACACTGGCCCACTTCCATTCCAAAGCTAATCCATCTGTTTCTGTTTTTTACATACAGTGTCCTGCTAGTTTTTCATATATTTGGTAGAGATGGAGTTTCACCATGTTGCCCAGGCTGTTCTCGAACTCCTAGATTCAAGCAGTCTTAATCCTCCCAAAGTGCTGGAATTACAGGCATGAGCCACTGCCACTGCTCAGCCCCTCCTGTGCTATTGTTGATGCTATCTCCTTACAACCTTAATACTGGTAGTCCAGTCATTTCCACTGAGCTCCTTTTAACATACTAATATCTCTCCTGTTTGTCTAACTACAATTTAATCTCTGGAGTTAAACTTCATTTAAAAACTAGCTTTTAATAGTTGTTACCTCTCATCCACACTACCCATTGCACCAGGTGTTGGCACCCATACTCAGCGGTTCCTAGGTCAACAGTATTTTTCAATCTTAGATGTCTTCTTGACTTTTACTGGCTACCTTGTCCCTTGAAAATTTTTTTTTTTCCCCACACATGCCTGTAATCCCAGCACTCTGGGAGGCCAAGGCAGGCAGATCACTTAAGGTCAGGAGTTTGAGACCAGACTGGCCAACATGGGGAAACCTGTCTCTACTCAAAATGTAAAAGCCAGGTGTGGTGGCAGGCGCTGGCAATCCCAACTACTCGGGAGGCTGAGACCGGAGAATCACTTTAACCTGGGAGGTGGAGGTTGCAGTGAGCCAAGATGGTGCCACTGCAATGATGCAATCTGAGCACTGTCCAACCTGAACAGAGCAAGACTCTCCAAAAAAGAAATTTTTTTCCCATTGCTGGTTTTCTGTTTTATTTCTGACCTTCCTACCCACCAGTCTTTGTTCCCCCAACCTTGACCCACTTCTCTGTGTGGACACTGTTGATACATTTGTAGTTTTGAATGTCACCTTCCTTTTAGAATGTTCCATACCTTTAAGCATGTGATAAAATCTATGGGTGGTCTCCCCAAAAAAATGTACAACAGGAAGTTTTGCCTACTTTTTTGGATTCACAGACCTCAGCTCTTCTATGGCTGAATTCATATACATCAGTTCATCTGTCACATGTGTTTACAACTCAACTCTGATGGCTACCAGTTTTCTTACTGGACCTCTCTGAATTGAACAATCCTAGAACCATTCACTTGATTCTTGAAAAAAAAAAAAAACTTAAAATGCAGATGTCAACTTTAAAATTTCTAGTGGCTGCTCTGCTCACCAGTTTAATAAATTCCTTAGCATGACCAAGAAGGCTCTTTACTTAAAAATAAAGGCCAGGCATGTGGCTCATGCCTGTAATCCCAGCACTTTGGGAGGCCAAGACAGCAGGATCACTTGAGCCCGGGAAATTTGAAACCAGCCTGGACTAGACAATCTCGCTACTAAAAAAAAAAAATTTTAAATAAAGATTCATCATAATCTATTCAAAACTACTGAGTTTTAACCATAAGTAGTCAATATTTGGAAACACAAAAGTGTTTCAAGGCTTTACATTTGCTGTTCATTTTCCAAAGATACCCTTCCCATCAGTATGGACTCCACACCTGGTTATCCTCCAAGACTCAAATATCACCTCTGTAGTATCTTCTTTAATCCACCTTCTGGTAGTTTGGTGTGCTTATTTCTATTGTAACATTAATTTGGGGGTATCTTTTAACATTGCAGAAATTGGAATTAGATGAAGCAAAGCCATGTTCAAATTCTTAAATTTTAAAGTCAGTGGCTTAATTGCTTCTGTAAACTGGGGACACCATCTACCATGTAGTTATTAGATGTGAATACCAGAGAAAATACATCTAGAAAGTGCTAGTGCCTGCCACATCGTATGTGCTCAATAAAACTCACTGTTTTATGTGCTTATCTAATAAAAGGCAGAAAAGACTAACCTTTCTCAGTGCCTGGCTCATAGCAAGTGCTATGTTCATGTTTTAAAAAACAAAGACAACAAGAAAGACACATTATAAACCTTTTCAAGAAATAAAGAAGTACAAACAAAGTTTCTTCATCATTCTATTTATTACATATATGAATATTAACATCTCATGGTCTCCATCTAAGCCAAAACCAACAAAAGAAAAAAGTTAACCGTATCTCAAGCGAACATTCTTACAGATTCCTCTGTAACTTAAAATAGAAATATGTTCATCTGCATTAAATCATTTGACAATTTGAAAAAATGTCTTTAAAAAAAAAATCACCTTAGTACTTAAATATATTTGTTAATTGTTTGATGTCATCAGTGTCCAAGTTCAAGAATAAAAGTTGCTTCATTAGATATTTTCAAAAGTGTACATCTGGATGGTTCTCTATAGCTGGAATTGTGTGTGTGTGTGTGTGTATATATATATATGCATATATATATATATATATATATATACGTGCAAATATGTCCTATTTTGTCTTTAAAATTTTTTCAAAATCTGGCTTTTCTATTTGAGAAAAGCTCTACGGTGCTCTCTCACAACCCCCTTTTGAAGGATGAAACTTCAAACTTTGCTTCTTTAATCAATGGGAGGCTACTAGAAAAAAAATCTTATGTTGAGGTTGCTGTTCAATTCTATTTTTACCCAATAAAAAGTACAGAAACTTTATTTGATGGTGTGCATAAATATTACACTCCATGAATAGCAAAAATATTTTTTATTTATAATTTACAGTTGCACAGTGAAAATCGTACATTTTTACACATACAATTTCATTTTGTTAAATTTGCACACATCTACAGAACTTTCACACAACAAGCACCTGAAACTCTGCAGGCAGTAGGAAATGCAAATACTAAAATGTATTTATTAACCAAATGATAGCTGAAGGCCCTGCCTCAGCTAGACAATTTATATAGATATGTCTATATATACATAAAAAAATTCTTCACCTTCTAGATCCAACAGCAGCTTTTTTAAAAAAGAAAAACATACCTTTCTCATTTTATTTAAACTGACTCGACTGTGTCATTTTCTGTTTTAATTTCAGAGGGTGTTGCTATGCTTTCCTCTGTACAAGCTGGTGGTGTATCAATTCGTTCTTCCTTAACTTTGGGACTTTCACAGGGTTCCTGCAATTCGTTTTTGACAATGTTCAACATAATATTCAAGGGGTTTTCAACTGGTGTCTTGCTGGGTGATGGTGTACAATCAAATGAAGATGTCTACAAAATGAGAGGCCCTATGAGTACTGATGAAAGTTCCAAATTCTCACATTAGATGACATTTAGTTTTGTAAGACCCTTGTATGGACAAGGGAACACGCATATAACAAATGCAACTGAAATACCTGCCTCCGAACAAAATATGCCATAAAGGCAACAAAAATAAAATATATATTGCACATTCAATATGTACTCAGCAGTGAGCTAAGCAGTAACAGCTAAGTTGTAAGACATGGCTGTATACAGCCAAAAAAAGTTGATTAGACATGCTTCTACATTTTAATTTCTACATAGATGTTATACATATATTCTGGAACTTGTTACTACCCTAATTTCAAATATCCTGAGGATTTTTTAAATCCCATAAACCATCATCCTAAACACTAGTCTTCTGATAACCTAAATAAATCTTCCAAATTGTCCTCAACCCGCTATCTTTAAAAACCTATTTGTTCCATTACTTGGTTTTAAAAACAGACTGCAAGTATGGCCATTTGAAATTTTTTTTTTTTGAGACAGACCCTTGCTCTTTTCCCCCAGTGGCACGAACTTGGCTCACTGAAACCTCCACCTTCCTGCAGTGCAGTGGCACAAACTTGGCTCATTGAGACCGGCACCTTCCAGGTTCAAGTGATTCTCCTGTCTCAGCCTCCCAAATAACTGGGACTAAAGGCACCCACCACTATGCCTGGCTAATTTTTGCATTTTTAGCAGAGACGGGGTTTCACCATGTTGGCCAGGCTGGTCTCGAACTCCTGACCTCAGGTGATCCACCAGCTTTGGCCTCCCAAAATGCTGGGATTACAGGTGTGAGCCACCACACCCAGCCAACCATTTGAACTTTTAAGGCCAACAGACTAGTATCTTTTTTGGATTCTATATGTAATCATTAAAAAGTATACCTATTTTGGCCGGGCACAGTAGCTAATACCTGTAATCCCAGCACGTTGGGAGGCCAAAGCAGGTGGATCACTTGAGGTCAGGAGTTCAAGACCAGCCTGACCAATGTAATGAAACCCTGTCTCTACTAAAAATACAAGATTAGCCAGGTGTGGTGGTGTGTGCCTGTAATCCCAGCTACTTGGGAGGCTGACACAGGAGAATTGCTTGACTCTGGGAGGTGAAGGTTATAATGAGCTGAGAACAAGCCATTGCACTCCAGCCTGGGCAACAAGAGCGAAACTCTGTCTCAAAACAAAACAACAAAAAAAGTATACCTATTTAGATGGCTGAATAGGATTTCAAAAAAAAAAAAATAGCAGTAAATGCTACCCATAGCTCTAGAAACCTATCCCCATAATGATCCTTATCCTCACTTTTCCTCACATTTCTCTGGGCCTCGTGGCCTAGTAAAAGATAACACGATTTAAGTGAATAAAATGCAAGGAATGATAAATTTCAAAATTTTAATTGCATCTCACAGAAAATGATATATTAATGTATATCAATTCTGTCAATCTAGCACCAATATTTACTGAACAACCTAAATGCTGTATCAAAAAACAAAAATAGTTCAATATATTAAGTTTAAAATTATAATATTGCTTTGATGCAAAAAAATAACTGAAAAGTTAAATTGATTCATGCAAATGAGAATACAGTAACCAAAAAGAACTTACATTTTGATAATCTTCATAACATGATGGATGATAAATCTGAAGCAAAAAGAAAAGAAGTAAATATGTGCATATTCTTTTCTAATGGAATATTCTCATATGATTTTTCTTTTTAACTTTAAACCAGAAGGTAGTCTTTGGAAAGATGACAAAAACTGTTTGGTCATGAAAATGAATAAAACCAAAATTTTCATCCTTATACTTAAAGAATCTGAAAAACTGACTTCTCTTGGCTCATTTAAGTATCTAGCCTAACTTGATTTGTTTTCCACACAGTACAGTTTGATGATGAAATATAAATCCACAATCAAAATAGTGTGGGTGAACAGAAAAACGACTAACTAGGTTCAGAAGAGGTAGTCCTGGCTCTGTCACTGACTAATAATGCAACCTCCTTTGTAAAGTGAGTACAGAACCGGGTGACTGCTAAGATCCCTTCTAACTCCAACATTATATTACTAAGTCCAATACCTTTTTTATTAAGACCAAAAATCAAACAAAAACTATTATGAACCTCCTCTTTTCAAAGTAATGAGTTAAGCCAACAACAAAATACTTATCTTAACACTTTCTTATATAGAAATGAAAATTACCTTTCCATCTACTCTAATAGCATTTTTCAAATGCCATTCCTCCTCCTCTTCATCCCAGTACTGTTCAAATTGTTCCTGACAGATTTCACAACTCTAAAATACAATCATATAAAATAAAATTTACATAATAGAACACATTTAACCCCATTTAAGTAAAAATATACAAACATTTTATTAAGTGGAGTAAGGAATTTGAGTGTTTCAAAAGTCTGAATAATGTCCAAAAAAATAATATGATTCAAAATACATTTACGGGATTCTGTCAATCTTTCCAGCATAAAGAGTAAACATTTCACTGCTTTTGGCCACTGTAGTTATGAAACTCAAAGCTAGATTATAAGAGTAAAACTGAAAGTACTAGTACTTCCAAGAAGTCTTAAAATCACTAAATCGGGGATATAAATATAGTGATATGTTTATGAGTATTTACTTAAAGAAAGTTAGGGACACTCCTATTGGGAGAAAACTTAAACATTCTTCTCTCACCTCAACTGCTCCAGCTGGTCCAGCAGGTACACTTTGGAACTCTTTTTCTTTAGCAGCCTCTTGAGTTTTGAGCACAACTTCCTCATGAACCTTTTCAAAAAACTGGCTCTTTGCCCGTTCTTCCAGATCAGCTATCTCCTCAAATTCTATCCAGTCCTTAAAAGGAGTTGATTTTAAAAGTTATTCCATTTATTTCTAAATTTTTACTGCATATCTTCAATATAATGCCATCCAAAGGTAGGAATACATATATTCTTTTCTACATTATACTCTAATATTATTTAAAATTATAACTTTGAGACTTTTAACTAATAGACAACATACGGCAACTAATAATTAAGATTTTAATTTTCCATTAATTCTACAGTTATAACTACTAATTCAAAAAAGATAAGCTTCAAGTGTAATTTTTTACAAAAAACAGTCAAAGAGCCTTGGAATTTTAGAGCTAGAACAATCCTGTATGCTATATTCTAATCTCATCAAAATTCATTTCTTTAAACACCTGTTTATATTCTAGAGGTAAAATTTTATTCAGTAAATTTACATGTTAGATTCTAGCAATTATTAAAATTATTAAAATCAATATACTTTTAGAATGATATTATTTATGCCTAAAAGATAGTATGGAGGCACATAGGTTACTTACTGTTAAACTGTAGTACCAACGTCTATGAGTGACTTTTCTGCTAACATCCTTTTCAGTTCTATTTTGCCGATAATGCCAGTCCAAATGATCTGCATATACATCTGTCTGTGATGTTGTAAACCTCATTCCACAAGAGTAACACTGAATACCAGTGTACAGTCGATTTATAACACTATCATAACGTCTATTTTGAAAAAGAAATAATCTTTAGTGTTGATAACATGGCTTGATGGCCTTCAAAAGCCAATTACAAGTATCTAAGTTTTCCATATTGTAACAATGGTGAAACCAAGGGCTGGCTGAAACAGTTAACACCCAAAGATCAATATTATTTGCTAACAAAGTCACTGACCCTCTTTGCCTTAACTTTGGTGACTTTTGGATCATGGAGCCTGTCTTCTTTTGGATAGCCCTGACCCAGTTATTTATTTCCATTTAGCTAAAAATGAAATGATCCTGTGCCAGCTAACAAGGCGATAGGTAGTTTATTCTAGTTTGGAGTGAAGTCAACGTGGACATGGCAGAACAGTTAAATCTCACCTCTCTAGATCTTTGGCATTCTGAATAATTCAACTTCTCCACTCTGGTGTAACAGTGAAAAATTCGCTAAGTTTTCTGTATCACAGATTAAAAAATGAAAATTTTGAGGGGCCGGGCATCGTGGCTCCTACTTGTAATTCCAGAACTTTGGGAGGCCAAGGCAGGTGGATCACTTGAGGTTAGGAGTTCAAGACCAGCCTGGCAAAGGTGAAACCCTGTCTCTACTAAAAATACAAAAATTAGCCAGGTGTGGTGGTAGAGTGCCTGTAATCCCAGGATAATCGCTTGAACCTGGGAGGCGGAGGTTGCAGTGAGTCAAGATCACACCACTAAATTCCAGCCTGGGCGACAAAGTGAGACTTTTAGGGGTGGCCTTTGGCCTAAGTACATACACAGCAAACATACTTTAAAAGAAGATTTAAAAATAGGCTACCTAAAGACAATGTTATATATATTTTACATTTAAAAAAATTTTTTAAAAGGCTTCCTAAATGTTAAAACAGTAAAAGGAATAAAATAAAAGGGAAAGCACTAATAGTAACAATGTCCACTGTTATTAGAGTCACTGCCTCTTTATTTTAAAGAAAATTAGATTACATACTGTTTCAATTCTTCAACTGTAAAATTAGTAAGATCTGGAACATCTTGATCTTCATTTTGATCTTCCTCCTCTTCAAGGGGAGGCTGAGCAGCTACTTCACTTACTTCTAAAATTAAGAAGAAACACAAATTTCTTAATACCATTTTCCATGTATTCTTTAAAGTATTATAAGTATTTACAGTATTATAAGCAAGTAGAGAAATAAATCTAGTCTATTCAGTGCTTTTGATCTCAAGTTTACTGGACAAGGAACCTAATACAATTTTTTATTTTGGTATGTGATGTTAACCCTGATCTCTGAAAAGTAATCTATAATAAAAGTCATTTATTCATCAATATTCAAATTCTTTTCAAAAGTTAAATGAACATAAAATTACTGGTAAAAGCCTGCACATTAGATATGTTAATTGAAACACATGTCCACTATAAGGTAGTTCAATCTTAGGAAATCTAAAATAATTTCATTATAAACCAACTGTATTTGATTTCCAAAAATCGAAAATAAAAGTTATACCTAGGAATTCAATTACTGTAAGGACCTTTATTATAACTTATATCATTAGATCATACATCTCAAAAATTTAATGAAGCTTTGTTTACATTAAGTATAAAATCACACTTACGTGTTGTAGCTGAATCAGGTTGAGACAATTTGAGAATTCCTGTTTTTAGCAATTTTGAAAACAATTCATTTACATCCACCTGACTGAGATGATTATCAGGATATGCCTTAGGGAGGGCTCCTAAAAAAAAAAAAAGAAGGAACTTCTCTTAAAGTGAATGTAGAATTTAAAGATGCAAATTTTACTAAGGATTTTTCAAAGTTTTCTTCAAGATGTCCTGTCAACAGTAAATCTGACAAAGTCTTATTAATGATGGGTTTAATTATTTCAAAAGCCCCTAAGATTATCTTTTCATTTAGGTCAACAGACTTGAGAATATATTCTAAAACAAACACTGAGAACACTACAAACAATGACCCTTTATGCTCCCTCCTCACATGCAATGCAGCACCACCCCTATCTCCAACTTTCCACCCTTCTAATTCTTTTCTCCATCTTCTAAGTACACTGGAAAAGGTAGTTTTATATAGATAAAATAAGTGTATCACCTCTTAGCACTAAGCCTAAGTGGAAGTACTCCTGACCTCAAAGCTCCCTGACATAACAGAAGAACTGAAACAGGGAGATGAATCAGATGACTCAGAGTATACCTGCTCCTATGACCTTTGCTAAATAGTATACTGTCCTTGCAAAGCAGCTCAGTCTATTGCTGAAAAGGTGTCACAGTTACCAAAGCTTCAAAAACTTGAACAAATGAAATAAGCCTAACAATTTTCTTTTGCTTGATGGGGAATCCTCATTGGTGAGGAATCATTCCAGTCCCATATTTTTCCAGGCACTATTCTAAACGCTGTGATTCTTTCTTTTTTTTTTTTTTTTTTTTGAGACAGAGTCTCGCTCTGTCACCAGGTACCAGACTGAAGTGCAGTGGCGCAATCTTGGCTCACTGCAACTTCTGCCTCCCAGGTTCAAGCAAATCTCCTGCCTCAGCCTGCCAAGTAGCTGGGACTACAGGTGCACGCCACCATGCCCAGCTAATTTTTATTTTTTAGTAGAGATGGTGTTTCACCATGTTGGCCAGGATGGTCTCGATCTCTTGACCTCATGATCTGCCCCAACTATGAAAACAATATTTTACACCAGGTGCAGTGGCTCATGCCTGTAATCCCAGCACTTTGGGAGGCCAAAACAGATGAATCACCTGAGGTCAGGAGTTTGAGACCAGCCTGGCCAACATGGTGAAACTGTCTCTAATAAAAATACAAAAACTAGCCAAGTCTGGTGGCCCATGTCTGTAATCCCAGCTACTCAGGAGGCTGAAGCACGAGAATTGTTTGAAACCAGGAGACGAAGATTGCAGCGAGCCAAGATCACTCCACTGCACTCCAACCTGGACGACAGAGCAAGACCCTGTCTCAAAAAAAAGAAAACAATATTTTAATGTATTTGTATGTCATTATGATACATCTCACTCACTACACCTACACAGAAAAGTTCTGAACCACTAAAAATGCCTCTTAATGGCAGAAATTCAATTTGCATCCACAGTATACATAATCCCTACCCTTTACCACTGTATATTCTAATTTTATCATACTGCCTTATACAGAGTAGGCTAATTAATGTCTGTTCAAACTAAATGTCTGAATACATGAATGAATAAATCAACTTCAACAGTTAATCAATTACAGTAACATTTAACTCAACTAGTTTTAATCTTTACTTTCCATTAAATTAGCTATTTATATGTCTAAGATGCATAAATAGCTATTCTCATGTCTGAAGGTAGCCAAATTTAATAACAAAGAGCATAAACTGCAGGACCAGACTCCTGGGATTTTTAGCCAGAAATTCCACTTTCTAGTTGTATAACATAATCAAGTTCCTTATCTGCCTCAGTTTCCTGTGCCTGTACAAAGGGTAATTGATATGAGGTTAAATGAATTAATATTCGTAAGGAATTGAAGTGCTTGGCATTATTATGTAGTTTTTGTTAAACCACACACACACACACAAAATCAATAGCCTTTCTATATTATAAAGCTCTTTGAGGCCAGGTGCGGTGGCTCATGCCTATAAACCCAACACTTTGGAAGGCTGAGGTGGGAGGACTCCTTGAGCTCAGGACTTTGAGATCAGCCTGAGCTACACAGTGAGCACCCTATCTCTTTAAAAATAAAAATAAAGCTCTTTGAAGGATAAACCTTACTAAATTCATCCTAACATAATGCCTAGCATACAGCAGATGACTAATGTATGTTTGAATGAATAAATGAACATGGGTATATTTCCTACTAAAAAAGGGATGTTTATACTTTCAAATTAGAGAAGGAACCTTGAGAGAAGCTAAATATAGCACACTGAAAACTGTTGACACCTCTTGTAAACAATAAGAAGAACCTGAAGAACACAGACATAATTAATGTCCCATTCAATATCCCCAAACCCAGAGAAAAATTGTGACTTCCTCTGTGACACTACTATGCCCTGTAAACATATACAAATAATCCAAGGTTGTAAAAGCACAAAGGGGCTGGACATAGTGGCTCACAGCTGTAATCCCAGCACTTTGGGAAGCCAAGGCAGATGGATCACTTAAGAGGTCAAGATTCAAGACCAGCCTGATCAATATGGTGAAACTCTGTCTCCACTAAAAACACAAAAATTAGCTGCATGTGGGGCATGCACCTGTAGTCTCAGCTACTCAGGAGGCTGAGACAGGAGACTTGCTGGAGCCTGGGAGGCAGAGGTTGCAGTGAGCTGAGATCACACCACTGCACTCCATTCTGTGCAACAGAGCGAGACTCCACCACACACAAAAAAAAAAAGGCAAAAAGAAAATTTGTGGTTTCTGATAGCATCTCATGCCACTAACCCCAATATAACAAATCCTCTACCCAGCAATAAAAACTGAGTTCTAAAAAAAAACCCAAGTTCTAAAGGAAAATACATTAAATACAGCACTTGACAAGTAGTTATAAAGTACTTTGGCATATACTATATCATTTGATTCTCTTAAAAAAAAAAAATCCCAGGCAAATACTAATACTACCATAAGCTATTTATAGAGGGAAAAACTGAACCTCAGGAAGGATACCTGCTTAAAGCCTGCCCATTTACAAAGTAACAAAGTGTAGATTCCAAGCCTAGCCTTCTGGGCTTTAGATCTTAATTTCCTTCTGTTTTCATTATAGTAACAAAATAAGAAGAAGAAATATAAATTAATCCTAATTGTCCATCTAGAAATTAAAAGTTGAAAGCTTCCAAATCAATTGAATTTCTTGATACAATTTAAGGACTAATATATAAAAAAAGATCTTGGCTAGGACTTCCTAATTACTTCAGAATTTTTGGAAAACTCCCTAAATTGTAAACTGATTTTTTGATGTAAACAATGCTACAGTAAAGCATGTTTCTGAAAGAGCTGTTTCAATGATTCAGAAATGAAAGCAAGTATCACTAATGTATATAATTCCACTTACCACATATTAAAACTAAAATTCATTTTGCCGGCACAGTGGCTCACACCTGAATTCTCAGCACTTTGGGAGGCTGAGGCAGGCAGATCACTTGAGGTCAGGAGTCCAAGACCAGCCTGGCCATGGCAAAACCCCAACTCTACTAAAAATACAGAAGTTAGCCGGGTCTGGTGGCGCATGCCTGTAGTAACAGCTACTCAAGGGGCTGAGACAAGAGAATCGCTTGAACCCAGGAGGCAGAGGTTGCAGTGAGCCAAGATTGCGCCACTGCACTCCAGCCTGGGCAAAAGAGCATAACTCTGTCTCATAAATAAATAAATAAAACTAAAATTCATTTTAAAAGTCATTTTATCTACTATTAATTAAGCCTCACCCTGTAGTAACAAAGAATCTGGTTAAGAAAGCCACTTTTTGCTATTTGATTGCCCATGAAAGCATAAAAATTAATCGACTTTATTAATGCAGTATCCTCAGTATTCACTTAATAAATGTTTACTGGATCATAACACACACTACTCAAAACATCAAATAATTGAGATTTCTGAGGTTTGTCATTTATTTCATTCTAACTCAACACAAATGTCATACCTGCCCTTCCACCTTCCAGTTTCCACCCAATAGGTTTCCTTCCATTTGTTTTGCACACTACAAGTTCAGGCTAACCATCACTAGCTGTAAATAAGGTCAATGTGAATATACATCTACAATGTAAATAAACTTAGAAAAGAAACAAAAATATATCAGCCAGATTAAATTTCTCTAAATTAAATAAACCTTTGCAAAGCTGTCATTTCCTAAAATTGACAAAGTTAGCTTTTTAACAAAATAATAATTATTTGTCTTTTGAAAAATAAAGTTCAGAAAGTACATACCTGACGGATTCTGAACAAATCCAGGATTTTGTGGATGAACTGGTAAAAACTGTTGTCCTTGACCAAAAGCTACTGGCTGAGCAACACCAGTTAGAACCTTTAAGATAAACCTTAATTTTAAGAACATACTTTCTATAGTTCAAGTAAAACTTTTAACATCCTAATTACATAAAAATATTCACAGATGTCACAAGGCCTGGCTTATAAATAAGGATTGAGAAAGGTAACCTGGCTGGGTCACTTCACTTCTAGTTCTTCTACAAACAGCAACAGTAAAACCTTCCCTTATCTGTTTCACAGAGGTATAAGTTACCAAGAATGGGTTAAAACTTCTTTGAAAAGTTTGAGATACCTACTAAAGAAGCAAAGTAGCCCCCCAAAAAAGGAAAATGTAAGATACCATGCAAACATAAGGTAACTAGCTGTGTTACTTTACACAAGTCACTTTACCTTGCTGGTGCTTTCCGTTATTTTACAAATGGAAGAACTGACAAAACAGTATGACCTATACACAATCACAAGGGCTGGTTAGCAGCAAAACTGAGGCCAGAACTCCTAACCTTTGCCCCTTTTCCAGATAGCCTGTTTTAATTAGCAATCTGAATTATCAAGCAGGTAAGCATCCTGCTTAGCCATCATCTTTGCATATGGTTATAGCTACATTACAAAGTAATCTTGTAAAAGATGACCTCTTGTAAAAGATGTCAAAGGGAATGTTAAAAAATAGAACAGTCATGAAGCAAGAACTGTACTCGCATACAAATACAGTTTTCTGTAGTCCAGAGGAAGGCAAGACTTCTACATGTTGCTGGTATATAAATAAATATCCATTTATAATCCTTGTTCAATATACATGTGGACTTTTGATGGTGAGTACACATAATAAAAATCCCACCCATTCTGTATAATGTAGAAATAAGACTAAGTAGTACCATTCTAGAGTATCTATCAATAACAGTAACATTTCTTTCAAGGATATACAGTAGAGTAAATCTAGGCAGGCCAACTCTTTTTTCACACCATTAGAGATGAACAGAAGGACTGCTTTCTATCAATAATGTTACTAATGTGCTTTTAACATCTTTCTTATTTTGTATTTTCTTCCATACAATCTTACTACTATAAAATAAATCTGTCCTAGTAAGAAAATGTCAGCACCTGGAAAAGTAGTAAGTTCAGCGCAGGAGAATTTCAGCATGCAAGCAAAAGAAGTCATTAATAACCAACTGAATTAATAAAAAATTCTAAACATAGTGCCTTAAAGTTATTTCCGTATGCATTTTAAAATGTATACAGAACAAGTATGAAAGAATACCAACTGTGCATGTTTTGTAACTACAGTGTATTTGGAAGGCTGTTTGCTACTAAGTTTGCTGTGTTGACATTAATATCAAACAACTGTGTTTAACGGGAAAGGTGGTGAAAAAAAAGTAGGAAGAGGTTAAAAAAAGAATTGTAGACTGTGAAAGCATGAACAATTTGATCTTCTTATTTAACTAAGGCTAAGGAAAATTCTTGGTCAAAGAACAGTCCAAGCGATAATCAGTTCTAGGGCTAACTTAAAGCATATCAGGGCTCAACAGTTCTACAATGTAGAGGTCTATGAAATACAATTGTTTTACATTTCAAAAGCTTTAAAGCAAAAAAAAAAAAAAAAAAAAAAAAAAAAAAAAAAAAACCACAACAGAGTCCAGGGTTGGGATTTGATTGAGATATATCCCTAGATCCTAGAAGAGCCAAAATCAATTTTGGATTTAAGTTGCAAATTTCATTCCCATTTATTCCACTTCCCTAGTATGTGGCTTTAGGGTACATTAAAAACTTCTTTCCAATCTATACAATAAACTATGCCCTGAAAACCTTCCTTAAACCCTAGAAACACTGAAAATGGTTAACTTATCTGCATACAACACACTTTTGGAATAACAGACTTACCTGTTGAGATGCCTGAATATTTCCTACTGTCATTGGAGCAGGTAAATTGCCAAAGTTTCCAAATTGAGAACTCTGAAGATTTTTTTCATCAAAATAGTGTCCAGAAGATCTGTTAAGTGGATTAGAAAAACTCTGGTTTCCAGGGCCATGTGGTCCATTAAAATTTGGTCCTTGAGGTGAATCAAATATTTGTTCATGTCTTTGAAACTGCAGTCCTTGGGATGGGGCATTAAAAGCATTGCCAGGTGGATCATTATATGGCCCAGTCTGATTGAAAGATACTGATTCAAGTCTTTGTGAAGGATGATTGTCAAATCTTGTGCCTTGAAGACCAAGGGGAATATCAAACCTTGATGCCTGCTGATGTTGTGGACCATCAAATCTTTGAGGTACACCATCAAATCTTGGTTGAACCTGCTGTCCAGGTGGTCCATCAAACCTCTGAGGGCCTGGCTGACCAGGAGTCCTTTCAAATCTAGGACCTGGCTGACCATGTAATCCATCAAATCTTGGCAATAGTGACGGCTGACCTGGCTGCCCATCAAACCTTAAAGCATGACAACCTTCAAATCTTGGACCACCTTGACCCAGAGGCCCTTCAATTCGTAGGCCACCTCCTGGTACAGAAGGACCGTCAAACCTCATTCCACCTCCTTGTTGGACTAAAGGGCCTTCAAACCTTATCCCAACCCCTGGTTGACCATGTGGACCCTCAAACCTAAGGTTCCCACCAAGCTGATTATGTTGTCCCTCAAATCTCAGACCAGATACTGACTGACCATGGGGACCCTCAAACCTCATTCCAACTCCTTGCTGTAGCAAAGGGCCCTCAAATCTGATCCCACCACCTGGCTGACCATGAGGTCCATCAAACCTAATTGCAGTCCCTGATGGACCATGACCCCCCTCAAATCTAAGTCCACCTACAGGCTGACCTCGGGGATTATCAAATCTAAGTCCACCCACAGGCTGACCATGAGGTCCCTCAAACCTTAGACCGCCCACAGGTTGACCACGATGTCCCTCAAACCTCAGACCACCCACAGGCTGGCCCCCTGGTCCCTCAAATCGCAAACCACCTGCAGATCCCTCAAACCTCAGGCTAGGGGAACCTTCAAACCGAAAACCACCTCCTCCTGCTTGACCAATTGGGCCCTCAAATCGCAGAGGTGTCCCCACTGGTCCTGGAGGACCTTCAAATCTCAAAGGACACCCACCTCCTAGCTGACCTTGTGGCCCTTCAAATCTCAAAGGGCCTCCTCCCCCCATTTGTCCTGGTGACCCATCAAACCGAAGAGAAGCTGGTGTAGGAGGTCCATCAATTCGAGGGCTTAATTTATTAGGTCCTTCAAAAATCATCTTGGTTGGGCCATCTCTTGTTACTGATGGCCTACTAGGTCCATCAAATAATGGTCTGTCTTCAGCTAAAGCTGTAAGTCGCTGATTTGTATCCAGGCCAGCAAATCTTGATGCTGGGCTATCCACAAATGGTTTATCTGAATCTTCATATCGAGGTCGCTTAAGTGGAAAACGATCATTGAATGGAGATCTCTGCTCTTCTCGCACACCTTTTAAAAAGGAAAAAAATTATTTTCACTAAATCTTGAACTTGAACTCCGGACCTCAGGTGATCCACCCACCTTGGCCTCCAAAGTGCTTGGATTACAGGCGTGAACCACCACGCCCGGCCTTATTTTCACTAAATCTAAAGTTATCTTAAAGTCTTCTACTTTCATATAAATGTTTATCCAAAGATATAACTATCTCACTATATTAGAGGGACAGGAAGAGA
The DNA here is from genome assembly GCF_001604975.1 of Cebus imitator. Taxonomy (NCBI): domain Eukaryota; kingdom Metazoa; phylum Chordata; class Mammalia; order Primates; family Cebidae; genus Cebus; species Cebus imitator. The sequence goes on from NW_016107489.1 coordinate 2,316,051, forward strand.
CAGACAGCATCAAGCAGTAGATAAGAGGATGCCCTCTAGAGTCAGACACACCTGAGTAACAAAAAAATTACCATCCTATCAACATACTAATTTCATTTTGAGTGCAAGTTATTTAACCTCTCTGTTTTATTTCCTATCTATAAAATGGGGAGAATATACATGTCATTGTGTTGTTGTGAGGATTAAATCAAATTACATACAAAAAGAACCTAATGAAGTACCTGACATACAACTGGCCTTAGAAATATTAGCTCCCTTCCCTTCCCTTTCCTTAACGGGAAAAAACATACAAAATCAATGGGAAAAAAACCGGTAATTTGAACAGTCACAAAAATCCATCCCCACTTAGCTTGTTCATTTTCCCTTCACTGCTGTGTGATTCAATAGGCATAATCTGATTTAACTTTTTCTACCTTTAGCAGAGACTTGCTCGTCATGTCTTCTCCGGCCCTCATGGGGTGAAAGATTCTCAGCATAAGTACGACTCCCAGATATAGGAGAAAGACGTCTTGCTCTTTCACTAAATTGTTCTTTTCTGTCAAACTGTGCTCCACTATTCCTACTTGCATGTTTACTTTTGGATGGCTCACATTCTATTCCAGACAACAAGGCATCAGTCAAAGGGTAGTCAAAAATATCAGGATCTAAGAGATCAAGTCTTGGAAATGAATGCTGAACCTGTGTCCTTTTCAGTTTTGCTTTATGTTCATAGTAGGTTAATTCAGCATCAGTTAAGAGAGGTTTCTTTTTTAATCCACCTTTATTTTCTTCTGTAGGACTATCCCGTACATTGCATCTATGTTTACCTTCTTGATACTGAAATAGCTGTCGAATTTGATGTACAACAACAAGGAAGTCATCCTGTGTAATTTCACCAGATGCTAAACGTTCACTCGTCTGCACAGGGGTGATAAAAGGAAATAAAATATTTTAAATATAAAAAGTACTTACCAAAAAAATTTGACAAAAGAGAGTAATGACTACATGGGATTAATCATAGTAACTACCTTTTGAAGTAATTCTCTTTTGCTTGCAAGAGTTAACTCTTTAGGAATCTGAAGATTGGCATCTACACTTAAACGATGCTGCTGCTGCTTTGGGGCTCGAGGTGATAAAATTCCTTTAGTGCTTGACCAGCTCTCCCTATGCCTTAGATGAGGAGGTTTACTATGTTCATCAACCTGTTGTAAGCTGAAACCATAAAAGCAATATATTACTTAAAAAAATTTTTTTTTTTAATATTCAGGACCATATTTAAAGATCCTTTTCAAAGGACATGGTTAAAATAGACATATATAATCACGAAAAGAAACTAAACAAATGATTGAGAGCACAATATATGAAATCAGCTAAAACAGATATGAATTCTGATTCTTGCATGTCTTGGAATGCAGCCTTAGTGGGATTAGTTAACCTTTCTAAACTTCAGTTTCCTTATCTGTAAAATAGAAATAATAGTATTTAACCCACAGAGATATAAGAATTAGATGAAAAAGAAAGTACTAACTAATAGCACCCAAAAACGCATTTTCCAATTTTTAAATTATCTTTTAAAACATACATACTATTATACGTGATCCAAAATGTTAACATCATACCTTTTATTTTCTTCCCAACCAGATTTCCATCTTTTGGCAGACTTGGAACTTTGCCAGTTTTCTATATTCTCCTTTGGTTCAGTGCCTGACTTTGTAGAATGCTGATTTGTGATTTCTTGTGGTCGCTCCTCTTCACTCTTTTTCATTCGCCTTGGATCCCGAATATCCTGCTTAGTACTTCTCTTAGCATTTCTGTCTTCTCTTGAAGATGGTGTAAACTCTTCCATATGTGACTGCTTAGCTCCAGATTGGCGAATCTTTCCAGCTTTAGGTGTAGATGTTGGAGACATACTCCTTTGCCTTCGTTTGGGTGATCGCCTATCTCTTCTCTTTGGGGAATGTATAATTGGTGACCTAGACTTGGGTGATCGAGATCTTGATCGCTTTCTAGTACTCGATCTCCCTGGTTTTGTCCCCTGTTTTTCCGACTCTTCTGTTATTGCATCCTGTTTTTGTACAATGCCATTTATGATTTTATTTCTACTTCCAGGCAGTCTGTGTTCAGATGATTTCATGTGCTCATCTTTATCCTTTTTTTCTGCAGTTTTTCTCTTCTCTTTCACATCATCATCTTTCCCATCAGTCTTATCCTGAAGATGCTTTTTTAGTCTTGGATCTCTCTTATTCATATCAGACAACCTCGTACTCTCTGATTCTTGATTTTTCAAGTCTTTTGTGTGAGATAATTTGTTTTTCAAAGGTGACGGCGATTTTGATTTTGATTTTGATTTAGAATCTAATTGGTCAAGTTCTTTCTTGGTTATTTTTTCACTTGATTTACTTTTTTCCTGCTTGGATGAATTTAGTTTTTCAGAGGGTATAGTTTTACTTGTCTTAATATCAGACTGGTTTAATGTGTTCATTAAAAATTCTTTCCTGTGACTTTGATCTTTTCCATGAGAATGCTGGCTTATCCTGTTCAGACGAGGATCTCGGTTAGTTCCTTTCAAATCCTGAATTTGTAAGGATGGTCCTGGACGGCTTTTCTCAGACTGCACAGGAACCTGATGAGGAGCTTTAACTGCCATAGGGGGAATCTGTGAAACATGTAATTTGGATGATGCAGATCCAGGACCTAAACTGGATGTTTCTTGCTGAACACTAAGAGAAACTGCCTGAAATACAAAATAAATGTTCATGTCAATACTATAAAACACTCAGATTATTTGTCAAGAAACTGCAAATAACTGTATAATGCTTTATTCAATTTATTTATTCAATACCATATTTACACTGTAAGCTTTTTCATTTTTTGTTTTATTTTACACTGTAAACTTTAATGTATAAATTGAGATTACAAGAAAAACTCCGTGATTTAAATGGCCCATTATTTGTCTTTTTTGAGATTTTGTAATATAATCTCTAAACAGAATTTAAAAAATTGTTTCTTTTCCTAATTATTCAGGATTCTGAGCCAGACTGCTCCTAAGAAATTGTTAAATCACTATACTCCAGCTGCACAAGAATCAGTCATTTCAGCTACATTCTAAGTCCTAAAATTTAGTTTCTCCCAAAGTGGTACTGTTAATGAACTTATAAAATTCTGCCTTACTATACCTCACTGTCGAATAAGCTCATATGCTAAGTAAAATAACTTAGTATAAGGTCATTCATTCATAGAAATCTATAATCTTCCTGGCCTCCTTAATTTTGTCACTGTTGCTCACGAAGCATAAGCTCATAAAACATTAAAGACTATGCAAAAATATTTGCCACGACACATCTACCATCTTGGGACTGAAATATTAAGTCCATATAAGGTAATGATTAAACAAAACTAAGATGCTACTTTATAAGATAGCAATCTAACAGAAAACTATTTGGATGAAATAGTGTAGTTTTTCGGTTTCTTGGAGGTTTTCTTGAGACAGGGTCTTGCTCTGTCACTCATGCTAGAGTGCAGTGAAACAATCATAGCTCACTTCTGCCTCAATCTCTTGGGTTCAAGCGATCCTCCCAACTCGGCCTCTCAAGTAGCTGGGACCACAAGCATGCGCTACCACGCCTGGCTAATTTTTTTTTTTGTAGGGGCTGACTATGTTGACCAGGTTGGCTTCAAACTCCTGAACTCAAGCAACCCTCCCATCTCAGACTTCCAAAGTGCTGAAATTACAGGCATGATCCACCACACCTGGCCTATGCAGTTTTTAATCAAGTGAATTTTACAATAAGGATATAAAAATATAGTCTAATAAATATACTGTAATTTGTAAAATAAAAGTAGAAAAGAGTATACTATTTAAAAAAGTAACATGTTAATAAAATTCAAACATAAACATTACTTCCCTATTGTAAGACAGGTTTAAAATATTTAAAACGTTAATCTCCCTTACTTACCAGTTGTGCCTTAGCTTGCTCTAGCTCCAGCTCCAGCTTTTTCTGCTGAAGTTCTAACAACTGTTTTTGTTTTGCCAGCAACTGCTGCCTTATCAGTTGTTCTTGTGTAAGATTCTTTTGTATATCAGGAACAATTGGAGGAGTGGAGATGCTAGGGGAACTGACCACCGTAGCAGGTGTTGAAGGTTCCTCAGGCTATAAGAAAAAAATAATTTGTTTAAGAAAAATATATCAGCTAAAGGAAGCAAGGGAGTAAATGAAAATTATCAGCTTTACTCATTATTATCCAAATTCCTAAATATCACACAGAAAACTGATCAGGAATTTAAAACCCAAAATAAATGTTACATAATACCTAAACAGTGTGAATATATTTCTAAATAAAAACTTCAAATATATACATACTCTTTCTTTTCAAATTCAATCAGTTCACTACAGGGTATTCTATTTTGGCTTTCTGGCAGTAAGTTCTCTAGAAGAATTCAAAATGTGCTAGTTGAAAGTATGTTACATACTATTCATATTAAAACTTACCGATTTATTTAAAAATTTAGGATTCACATGGATGCTAGACGTATTCACATTGGGGGGTAGAGGTTTAATTGGCCAAGCAGGATCTAATGAATTGACTCTGACGTCCAGGGCATAAAGTTTCTTCAATGGGAATATTTCATCCCATGTGGAACGTAACTTAAATAAACTTTTCCTAGTATTTTCATCCACCTAGAACAACAGAACAATTCTATGGCTTGTTAAGTTACTATAGAATATTTTATATATTAAATGTTACATAAATCTGCTCTACTTCACATATATATAGTCACTACCAATTGGTAAGTATATACAACAGTAATAATTTATTAAAAGTGCATTTCTCCTTCAAAAACAGAATAATTAAAGCCATTTTCACCTAGCCTTCATGCAAACAACCAACTAGGCGAGCCTTGGTACAAAACGTTTCCACATCTTAGAGCTTAGTATAATATTCCTAATGTTACTCTTACTCTGGAAAAATATAAAACAGCTGGAAAATGGATTACCTAATGGCTTCAATGTTTTAAATTATTTACATAGCAGTACAAAGTTAAAATTAAGGCAAACTGCCTCACTAACCAATGCTCAGTAATCCTATATGGTTGAGTACCTATGAACAACTATTGTGATGTGGAAAGCACTTTAATAACTGAAATTCACAAAATCTTAACCACTGACAAGCCTTAGTTTTAAATAACTTATCTGCTCACGTTTGTGATGCCATAACAATTTCTAGAAAATTTGCCATTGCTGGCCACGGTAACTCATGCCTGTATTTCCAGCACTTTGAGAGGCCTAGGCAGGCGGATCACCTGAGGTCAGGAGTTCAAGACCAGCCTGGTCTGACCAACATGGTGAAACCCCATCTCTATTAAAAATACAAAATTAGCCAGGTATGGTGGTTCATGCCTTAATTCCAGTTACTGGGTAGGCTGAGGCAGGAGAATCGCTTGAACCCCAGAGGTGGAGGTTGCAGTGAGCCAAGATCACGCCATTGCACTCCAGTTTGGGAAATAAGAGCGAAACTCTGTCTCAAACAAGAAGAAAGGAGAATGAAAGGAGAAGGAAAGGAGGAAGAAAAAAGAAAGGAAAGCAAAGAGGAAAAGAAACAGGAAAGGAAAGAGGAAAGCAAAGGAAGAAAATTCACCGTCAAGAAACCTAGGACTTTGGAAAACTGAGTTAGATTTTTAACATTAGGATAAACAGTAAAGCCTTAATCATATTCCTAAGTCTTTAAATAATAATATATTTATTACAAGGTCATTTTATTCGACTGTCAGGTTAATGCCCAGTTAGATTCAGTACAGGTATGCTACCAAACACCCAAGTGAATCTGAAGACACTGAAACTGAAACCAAGAGGTTGGTTAAGCTTCTCCTTAAACAACAGCCTCAGGTTAGCAGTATTCAACAAATGTGTACAATACTCTATTAATAAGCATTTTAATGCTATCTGATATACAGCGTTCCAAATTTCTTCTGTATATACTATTTCTTTTCTCTAAGAACTTAACATTTCTCAAATAGCAACTACATATTTTCTTACAAACATGTAAAATCAAATACTGAATAGTTCTTCCAAAAAAATTCCAATTCTACAAATCTGACAACTGACAGAACACGTATTCATCTACTAAAATATAATAACTACCACCAATTATTGACCTTAGGAAACAATCTTTAAGCCTAAGTATCTCATAAGTGCCCTTCTGCTCAATGTGAAAGATGCAGCCTGACAGAGAATTACCTCAGCGGATCCCTTGCCTTCCTCAACATAATAGGGCTTTAACCAAACCACCATGTTACAATGTTACGGAAGAAATTTACAATCTCTAGATATGGAAACTAATAATATTAACCTAATTTCTGAACACTAAGGTGGGGGAAAAATATTTCCAAAATAACCTACAGCAGTTAACTGGTCCCACCATTCACACATACCAACAACATTCACCTAAAACATACTTGAACAATGTAACAAAAGAAGAAACATTTCCAGAAAACAAAACAAAACAAAAAAACACAGAAGTTTCAGGAACGATCACTCACGGGTTGAGACACTGAAGGATTATGCTTTTTTCCCCAGAAAATAAGTCAATATCGTAACACCAGAAATTTAAACAATGAAATCTGATTTACTCTTGACAATTTCAGATCTTTTTGCCTAATTCATAGTGATGAAACAGATGTTCAAATGAACAAACTCAATTTTTTTTTAAAAAAGCACAACTCTAAAAGCAAATCCATCTATTCTTACATGGATAATATGAACCCCTAGAATCTGCTCTAAAAAACTAACATAAAACATTAACTTCAGCCTTTCTTCGAAATGATGCTAACAATAAACGTTAAAGAGAATAAAACATTTCCCACCACCCAAGAAAACCCAACACAAAGCAAATATTTATTTAATCAGGAACACATTTAAAAAAAAAAAGTTTCTAAATGCATATGTACCTTTTCAAACACACAAATAAATGTTGCAACTAGATTTTTAGTAAAGGCAGTAAGATACTCTCTTCCAACGTTTTTCACAATAGAATCCATAAGGTACATAACGGGAAGCTTCTCTGAGGAAGGAGCCTGAATAAAAAGAAACTGAGAAGTTTAGTATAATGAATTCCCACCAAAGAATTACTTTTAAAAGTGAATTTTTAAATCTACAATGGAGACCTCTATGTTTGTTGATACCAAATACTTTTGAATTAATCTTTATGAAACTTAAGTGTTCAATCAAGTTCTCTTATCTTACGATCCTTAATTGAGCACACAAAAGCTCAGAATTACCAGGATGAACAGCTACCCATATAACACTCAATGAAATACCAGGTTCATGTGGAAAAAAGACCTGTGTTTTAAGTGACAAAAATGAGGAGGCGAAGGAAAATTACTTTCTGTAATCCCAGTGTCAGTTTTGGGACCCATATTAACTTACAATGGTGTGCCTACACTCAAAGCAGTTTTTAGACCTCTTGTAGAACCTCTGATTTCCATAGCCATATTTATATGTTCAAGTCTATGAAGCTTTGTTACCTGTAAAATCACTAGGATTACTTCTCTATAATCCAAATGAACAAAAATTAAAAAACACTTCGCATGGGAAGTCAATGGCAAAACACTGAAACTTGCACATGAACATGCAGGAAGTTGCAAGTTTGTTACTCAGACAAGAAAAACTGGATGGAGCAGCCGCTGTATCATGTAAATCAGGTTCAACTTGACTCTGGAAGCCAGGATTTGTCCTGAAGATTTTCTTCACAGCCTGGACTCTCCGCCGAGATATTTTCCTCTGACATGCACAAACCAGGGGTTATAAATTTGTACAAAGCCAGTGTGGTGATGCTGATACAGGTAGCCCTTTCCAAAGTAAAGAAATGTTGCCCCAGTTCAAATGCAATGCCTACCCATCACTGGCTTTTAGAAGGCACAGCAAGCTTCCAGAAAGCATCAGCAGGTTCACAGACTTGTTGAGGAGCATTAAGACACACCATAATAAAGTTTTAACTGACTCCAAAGGAGCACCCATGATTTTTAACAGACAAAACAAAAAACTTAGGTTATTCCCATTTACCCAACCCATGTGTATAGGAATCTTAACCCTGCGTAACACTTAACCCACAGCTGCCTGAAGCTAGGGTAGGCTCACAGTTCTAGAGTACACAGTGCCATCATATTTAATAAAACCAACTGCCCATACAAGTGTGTGGAAATGCTCTTGCTTCTGATAACACCTTTATGACCAAAAGTTGGCTAAGGAAACCTTTGAATAATTTTGTATGAAAAAAATTTTTAAGGTACTATCTAATAAAAGGGTTCACCCACTGCATGTGGGTCAACTATAGTAAATACGAATTATGTCAAATGGTTTACTGCTGTGTCTTTACCATGTTGTTTTACACCATTTTAGTCATTATTGTACTTATGAAGATAAACAGGCTCTCTAACACCAAAGTCCGTTAAGTAGGCTAATTTTTTATTATACAAGTGGTCCTTATATGTAATATTTTTCGCTACTGCTCTCTGGGGAGAAGTCAAATTAAGTGTGAATCCTTAAGTTTAGTAAGGCAGAGAAGCTAAAGAATAAGGACACAAACATTCACCTCCAAAACACAAAACCAGGCCAGTTTGCTACCAAGTAACAAAATCCCTCCCGTCACCCTCCATCCCAACCCGGATTTAGTTCCCCAAAGTGATTTTTACATCTTTTCCTCAATCCGGCTATACAAAAATAACCAGGAAACGTGTGCCCCCAAAATTTCAGCTGTCTTTTACCAGCAAACAGCCCATCTAATTTCACCACTGTGTAGCGATATACAAACCACAAGTTTGATGTGGTCACTATATTCAGTATTTAGTTTTCGGTTTTTGAAGGTCGTCTGGATCCATTAAAAACCAGCAAGGAAACTGTTCTTTTGAGTGACAACCTGAGCTGCTAAATATTAGACGCTGTGGAATATTAAATCCCAAGTCACGAGGTAATTAGTTTAAAAATCAGTGTTTTTGCCTTAAAAACACAAGTGCTTTAAGGCATTTAATGTCAAGTTAAGCCTTCATCAAGGCAAAAACTTAGTTTTCATGTCCAAGATGTTTGTGGTATCAATATAAAGCATGTTGAGTATGAGGAATGCTTCCTTTTTAAATCTCATACTTAAAAAAAAAAAGAGCTGTTTTACATACACATTCACAGGAAAATGAACGAAAACTTGTATTTTAGCTGTCAGACTGAGCATAAATTTGTTGAAGCCCTTAAAAAAAAGGGGGGGGGAAACCCTTCCTTTTCGTCCTCTTTAAAGTATGAAAGGACCACCTGAAACCGTGTATCTTGTGAAGAGATATACCCAAAAGAGTGGATGGAACCTAAAGAAGAATGAACCCAAGTCACTTAAAGACTTTTGTTTAAAACACACAACCACGTAGATAAAAATAAGTCTTGGAAACAGATTCTACACCTTACAAAGGTAAATAAAAAAGACAAATACATATTTTATATGTTTTATTCACAAATTTTATAATACCAGTCACACATTTCAAAACCATTTATTAGAGTCAGACCACTCAGTTTTACACTAGACAGAAACCGTCTCTAAACAATATATTGGTGGTTGTTGTTAAAGTGGCCTTTAAAAAGGGGTTCACTCTGCTAAAAGGAGGCTCATCCTGATAATTGCAATCACTAACAACTAGAAAAAACTAAACCGTAAGTACAAGCTTGAAAAATAAAATGTAGCACTGGGACGCTATTAAAACTCATTTAACTAAGTTTAACAGTAACTTTACTTAAATGACATATCGCTCCCATATGAATCCACAGAAGAGGAGTACTACAGGGAAATATAAGGTGGCAGAGGACCACTTCTGTCAAGGGGTAAAGAAAACACTCCTTCACTATCAGGGAAGGGAGAAAAAAAGAGAAAAGGAAGAGGAGGAGGGACTGAACTTTTCAGAGAAACTGCAAGTACTTGTTACCCGCTGGGCCAGCTCTCCACCTACAGGTTGGATAAGATCTCCTCCCTCCCACCCAAACCCCACCCTCAACCCCACTTGCCCCCTTATTTGGGGACAAATCAGACCCTCCGATAGGAAAATAAAAGTTCTATCTAGCCGCCCCCACCCCAAAATGGGGCTGACGGGTGTGAGCAGCTGCCTGGCTGGCAAGGAATGGTTTCTCCTCTCTTCCCTTTTCGCATCATGTGCTTTTCAGGCGCCATGTTGGGCTCCTAACAGGCGGCTGCTCCACTCGGGGCCAATTCCCTATTCCCACCCACCAACACCTCGCTCCCAGGTCCCCCTTCACCTCCTTCCAACCCACAGAGCACAATTACCAAAGAGGGTGCTAAGGGAAAACGGGAGACCCACTCCCCCACTTCCCAGAGGGTTAAAATGGCTTATGTTAACTCTTACTTCCCCAAACCACAAACTGCCTTTAAGTCTCCCCCACCCCAAAGGGCTCTATTCAAAGCGTGTTCGTGTCGGGGTATACAATGCGGTGACCTAAAAAGGGAGTTGGTAAGCGGAAGTGGGACTCCACCCTTTATCCTCCCCACTCCCTCCCCCCGAGAGGCCCAAGCTCGAAGCCTGGGCCAAAGACCGAGCCAGAGTTGGAGGCGGGGTGTGGGGTGGGGGGTTGGAGAGAAGGAACACTGTCCCCCTTTGGATGGAAGCGAGACCTGGGATGAGGCTGACACTAAAATCAGGGAGTATTAGAAGAATAGGAGGCTGCGGGGTGTATAAAAACCTTGGCGGTTTGGGCCTCGATGAGAGAGACGATCTCCTTGGCGAAGGGCAGGTTCTCCTCGGCTAGAATGGTCAGCATATTGATGTGCGGCTTGCTATTGAAGGTCAGGTCTTCGAGCGATGACTGATAATCCCGACAGGCGTCCTCCCGGGCCCCCGCAGCACCGGCCTCGGCCGGCGTCTGCTCTGACATTGCGCCGCGGCCCCCCTCCGAGATCCGCCGCAGCTGAAGCTGAAGCCGCTCTGGATACCCCGCCTCCCTTCCGACTCCTCTTCCTCTCCCCGGTTCTCTCGCGGCTCCGGCTTCACCACATGCTGACCGCGGAGGGGGGATGGGGGACGACACAGGGGGAACCTCGGGTATGAAACGCCGCCGTCTCGCGGGTGATCTCCGTCCACTTCCAGCCGCCACAGAAGCTTCTTTCTCCACAGACACAAAATGGCGGAGGCAGTGGCGGCTCCAGCTCCGAAAATGTCTGTGTTCCCAACCGCTGCGTCGTGCGAAATGAGTTAGGGGAGGGGAAATGTGAGGTAAAAGGGCGTGGCCGTTGATAAAACAAGGCGTGATTGGCTGACCCGGTAACGTCACGAGCCCCGCCCCCGGCCCTTCCGCAGGACGTCCTGGCACCGCCTTCTTCTCCAGCCTCTATCCGGACTTTCGCAACATCTACTGTTCAGAGGTGCGCTGGAAAAGACGGCCCTTCTCATTGGCCAATTCATAAGAGACTGTTCGGTCATTTGTTACCATAACAACCCACTCAGGGAAGCCAATAGGCCTAGGGAAGGCAGTTCCCGAGGCCCAACCCAACCAGTTTAAGAAGAAGGCTCAGCCGTCCCCTCTTCGTCCCGCCCTCAAGCGTCCCAGCCACTGAGCGAGTCCGTCAATCATCTTCCCTCCCGCCTTCCACGCAGTCGCTGCCAACGGTGGGGGCTGGAGGCAGCGGAGGGTTTCTAACGCCACACTCCCTCTCAGCTAACGTCTCAGGTGCTCTCGAGAGTCTGGGCGGGTCCAGCTGCCGGGACCGGCTGTCCCTTTGGGAACTGGGACGTAGGAGGGAGGTGCCGAATTTACCCGGAACATCGGAAGGCACCTCTGTAGAGTTGATTCCGACACGCCGCTTCCTACACCCACAAAACTACCTAGGCCGGCTTGCCTGAGTTAAATCCTCAGGAAAACGCCTTTTATTTAGAGGTTAAGTGTGAAAGGCTTTTTCCCTGGGGGTTTGGACGCGCTCTTTAAGGAGCCCATCCAGATCTCTAGCAAGAGTTTTTCACAACAGCCTCACCCAGCCTGGACACGAATATCTCCACTGTGAATCTTCTGCATTTCAGAACCTCATTAGAATACCCTATTTGGGGCACGCAGGAAAACACACACACGCGCACACACTTTTGTTTTACACTTGTCTCTTCCCAGGCTGGAAATGATGCTCGCAAAACACACAAAGCATTCAAATAGTTCCACGATGGAGCTGCGACATAACACAAACCAAACCTAATTTTTTCATTGAGTAGCAATATTGATAGGCTTTTAAAATGCGTCGATTACCTAAAATTGCTTTATCTTTGCCTTCCGTAGGCTCCTAGGCACTTGAGAGATACTTCGTTGCCCCCCCGAAGAAATAAATTGAGCTGGGCATGGTGGCGTGCGCCTGTAATCCCAGCTACTTGGAAGGCTGAGGCAGTAGAATCGCTTGAACCCGGGAGGCAGAGGTTGCTGTGAGCGGACATCGCACCACCGCACTCCAGACTGGGCAAGAGAGTGAAACGCTGTCTCAGAAAATCAAGACATAAACTACTCTTTACTTGTCCCATATAAAGTAACATTTTCATTTCTTCTTTCTCTTTTTTAGCATCTTTATTGATGTTTAATTGAAACATAATGAACTGCATAAAGTGCACTGCAAGGTTAAGTTTTGACTTCTGTTTTCATTTTTTCTTAGCATGATATCACACATGAATGAAAAGTAAAACCTGGGAGGAAAACCGGTCTTCCTTCATTTGAAGTTAAGAAATATTGTTGAATAAGTATAATCTCAATAATTTCACGCTAATGTTAGTAGTGATATTTAGATACACTGGACAGTTCAAACTAATAACATTCAGTTTTATTTTCTGGAGGGAAATGGACAGGGCAAAATAGTACTCTGTTCATTTTCTTTTCGTTTTAAAGGTGAATTTCCTCACTAAACTTTAAGTTATAGAAATGTCTGCCTTTTATTGTTTTTAACTTTTTTTTTTTTTTTTTTTTTTT
>NW_016107489.1:2329196-2331718 GCF_001604975.1 Cebus imitator
GACGGGGTTTCACCATGTTGACCAGGATGGTCTCGATCTCTTGACCTCGTGATCCACCCGCCTCAGCCTCCCAAAGTGCTGGGATTACAGGCTTGAGCCACCGCGCCCGGCCGCTTTAACTTTCTTTTAACAGCAAAGTGAACTTCTAAAAAAAAACTGAAAGGTTTCAAAGCTCTGTTTCGGCTTTTATTGTATCCCTCACAGACTATATACGGAGTAAACAATATATCTTAGCACATTAATCAACAAATCTATGTCCCAACAAATGACACGGAAAACTCAAGTGACTAGCAATCTTATTCAAATCATATGATATACTGTAACAAGAATATTTTTTCTTTAAATAGGACAGGGCACAAACTAGATAATTGGAATTTTAAATACAAGTAAATGCACAAAACTTCTCTCATGGGTTTTCAGTACAGGTTCTTTCATCAGAATATGCAACTAATTTACTTTCCACCAACATTAAGCTCCGGTTATCTGCCTAGCTCTATTCTAGGTGCAGTGGTGAAGAGATAACCCCTTGGCCATACCTTCATGAAATGTATACCTCAATCATAATCTCATGTAGTAATGTGAAAAAGTACTACATTTGACCAGGAACCAGTAGTATCCCAGAACCATTTTCAATAATCAAATCCACTAATTATGGTGTTTCTGCAGAATATGAAGCATTTCCCTTGTTTTTGAGGAAGATAACTATACCCTTCCCTTGGTTCACAGAGTATTTACAAGAGGAATTAATTCCTCCTTTAAAAAACCCTGTCAGCCTGGAAGTGGTAATAATTAAAAAATAAACAAAATTTTTTTTATAAAAACACAAAAAATCATTGAGAAAGGTTGTATAGTTTTCATTTTTGCAAATTTGTTTATAATGTCTAGCTTAATAGAAGACAGATGGATTCTCAGGTCTGCTTCTGCATTTACTCTTGCAATAATACAGGTCATGTTTCTGGAAGGCTCCATTGTACTCTAGTGAAAAGTGAAAAAGGAAAATAACATCTTAGGCTTATTATGAAAATAATTTTTACTTCAAGCCCCTGTTACTTTGGTGACTACTGCATTGAAATATAATACTATATACCCTTTTAAAAGACTGAAGAAGCTGTGCTACTGTAGAACAATCTTTTTTTTTTTTTTTTTTTTGAGACAGTGTCTCTCTCTGTCAGCATGCCGAGGCTGGAGGGGCAGTGGTTCAATCTCGGTTCACTGTAACCACCATCTCCTGGGTCCAAGAGATTCTCCTGTCTCAGCCTCCCGAGTAGCTGGGATTACAGGCACCTACCATCATGCCCAGCTAATTTTTGTTTTTTTTTTTTTAGTACAGGCAGGGTGTCACCATGTTGTCTAGGCTGGTCTTGAACTCCTGACCTCAGGTGATCTGCCCGCCTTGGCCTCCCAAAGTGCTAGGATTACAGGTGTGAGCCATCTTGCCTGGCCGAGCAATCTTTAAAATACATTCAGTTTCAACTATACCACAAGGTAACCATTAAAAAAAAATACATTCAGTGAAGAAATAAATAAAAGCAAGATACAGAACTGTTTACATGGTATTCCAGCACCGCATTAACTAAAAAAATTCAAGGAAAAAGAATATATACATATAAATATGTATTTGCTTGTATGTACATGTAAAATTACTGGAAGAATATGCAAAAGAACTGGTAACAATAATCGCCTATGGACCAGGCAACCAGAAAACATGTCAAAAAGAAATCTTTTCAGTTAATTCTCTTTTAATGTTTTAAACTTTCTACCTTAAGAGGCTGGGTGTATGAAACAAAAATAAAAATAAAAAATAAAGAGGCTGGTCATGGTGGCTCATGCATGTAATCCCAGCACTTTGAGAGGCTGTGGCCTGGGGATCACCTGAGGTCAGGAGTTCAAGACCAGCCTGGCCAACATGGTGGTGAAACTCTGTCTCTACTAAAATACAAAAATTAGCCAGGTATGATGGCACGTGCCTGTAGTCCCAGCTATTGGGAGCTTGAGGCAGGAGAATCACTTGAACACAGGAGGCGAAGGTTGCAGTCAAAAAAAAATAACAACCAAAAAAAAAAACCTATCTACCTTATGAAAATATTAACAAATCTTAAAATGAATTTGTTTTTTAAAGAGATTATATATAATATATACTATATTATATATTATATAATATAAATTGTACTATATACATAATATTACATATAACATTATAATATTTTATATATATATGCTTTCCACATGCCTAGCAGACACTTAGTTAATATAATGCCTTTTGATTCTGAAATAAAACCATTGTTTTTATTTATTTATTTATTTTGAAACAGAGTCTCACTCTGTCACCAGGCGCCAGGCTGGAATGCAGTGGCGTGACCGTGGCTCACTGCAACCTCCGCCTCTTGGATTTAAGCAATTCTTCTGCCTCAGTCTCCCGAGTAGCTGGACTACAGGCAGGCGCCACCACGCACAGCTAATATTTTTGTATTTTTAGTAGAGACAGGGTTTCACCATGTTGGCCAGGATGGTCTCGATCTCTT
>NW_016107489.1:2332013-2333510 GCF_001604975.1 Cebus imitator
GCTCACCGCAACCTCCGCCTCCTGGGTTCAGGCAATTCTCCTGCCTCAGCCTCCTGAGTAGCTGGGATTACAGGCACGGGCCACCATGCCCAGCTAATTTTTTGCATTTTTAGTAGAGACGGGGGTTTCACCGTGCTGACCAGGATGGTCTCGATCTCTTGACCTTGTGATCCACCCGCCTCGGCCTCCCAAAGTGCTGGGATTACAGGCTTGAGCCACCGCGCCCGGCCTAAAACCATTATTTTTAAAACTTTTTTAACAATAGGGAAAATGTAAAACACTTGAGAATCTTTCATCCTGAATGCACACATTTATTAAGCTGCCTTAGAATTAAATACACAAAATCCAAACATCCTGATTATTGTAGTTATTTTAAAACTTTTATTAGAATGATCACAATAATTGGGGAGATAGCCAAACATGAATCTAAAAATAATGTCCAATTCAATCAGGCAGTAAATATGAGCTATTTAGTCAATCCAATAAGAAACCTGAAGATGAATTACAAAATTGTTGTTGTTGTTGTTGTTCTTTTTTTTTTTTTTTTTGAGACAGAGTTTCCCTCTTGTTACTCAGGCTGGAGTGCAATGGTGAGATCTTGGCTCACTGCAACCTCCGCCTCCCGGATTCAAGCAATTCTCCTACCTCAGTCTCTTGAGTAGCTGAGATTACAGGCATGCACCACCACATTCAGCTAATTTTGTATTTTTAGTAGAGACAAAGTTTCTCCATGTTGGTCAGGTTGGTCTCAAACTCCCAACCTCAGGTGATCCACTCGCCTCGACCTCCCAAAGTGCTGGGATTACAGGTTTGAGCCACTGCACCCGGCCTACAAAACTTCATGCAGCCAAATCAGCATAAACTTTTAAAAAAGGTTTTGTGGGTTTTTTTTTTTTTTTTTTTGAGACAGTCTTGCTCTGTCGCCCAGGCTGGAGTGCAGTGGTGCGATCTCAGCTCACTGCAATCTCCACCTCCTGGGTTCAAATGATTCTCTTGCCTCAGCCTCCCAAGTAGCTGGGATTACAAGGGTGCACCACCATACCCAGCCACTTTTGTATTTTTAGTAGAGACGGAGTTTCACCATGTTGGTCATGGCTGGTCTTGAACTCCTGACCTCGTGATCCGCCTGCCTTGGCCTCCCTAAATGCCGGGATTACAGGCGTGAGTCACTGCGCCCAGCCTAAAAAATGTATTATAAGGGCCGGGCACCGGGATTACTGCTCATGCCTGTAATCCCAGAACTTTGAGATGCCAAGGCGGGCAGATCACTTTAAGTGAGGAGTTCGAGACCATCCTGGTCAACATGGTTAAATCCCATCTCTATTAAAAATATGAAAATTAGCCAGGCGTGGTGGCAGGCATCTGTAATCCCAGCTACTTGGGAAGCTGAGGCAGGAGAATCGCTTGAACCTGGGAAGTGGAGGTTGCAGTGAGCCGAGATTGCATCACTGCACTCCAGCCTGGGGGACAGAGTAGGACTATGTCTCAGAAAAAAAA
>NW_016107489.1:2334493-2340026 GCF_001604975.1 Cebus imitator
AAAAAAAAAAAAAAAAAAAAAAAAAAAAAAAAAAAAAAAAAAAAAAAAACAGTAACAACAAAAAACCTAAAGGAATCAATCTGTATATATTTGGTATTTAAAGTACTTATTGGAGGAGAAGAGAACAAGAAAGTGGCAGTGGTAGGGGTTTGTAGCCAGGGTAAGCTGTCACCTTTCTCTGTCACCCAGGCTGGCTCTTCAGCCTTTCAACCTTGTTGAGTATGTCAGCTCAAGGTGCTGTTGCCCCCACACACTGAGTCATCCTGGAAGACGGGAAGATCCAGCAGCAGGATTTTGGCTAAGTGTGTGACAGAGCATAAAATTGAAACCCTCTATTATACACAAAATATGTATTTCTTTCGAGGCATTTGAAACCAAAGATGAGATAGAACTAATTAAAGATGCAACCCATCCCTGACCAATTCAACTATTAATTGAATCAAAGTGATGAGCTCCTTATCCTAGATTCCTAGCAGAAAAAAAGGCATGTCCTGGGTAGGAGGTAGGGGTGTGTTAAATTATATACTTTATTGCATAATTTGGCCGGTTGGTGGAGTGTTTTGTTTTGTTCTGAGACAGTTGCTCAGGCTGGTCTCCAACTCCTGGTTTCAAGTGACCTTCCTGCCTCAGCCTTCCAAGTAGTTGGGACTACAGGCACATGCTGAGTCTCTGTTTTTTTAAACAATATCTTGCAGGCAGAAATTAAAAATTAAAAAAGTTGACGCAGGCAAAGTGATTAAAAATCAAAGGAGAAAGAAAGGCCAATAAAAGCTCATGACTCAGATGGATTAGCGTATAAAGACATTAATAAACTACTATAAATGTATTCAAGGAATTTAAGAAGATATAAACTAATGAATAGAAAGAAACAATTTCAACAGAGAAATGAATCTCTAAAGCAAGAAAAAACAAATGGAAATCTCAGAAATAAAAGAAGATATCTAGAGTTAAAAACGTAATTCAGGCTGGGTGCGGTGGCTCACGCCTATAATCCCAGCACTTTGGGAGGCCAAGGTGGGTGGATCATGAAGTCAGGAGTTTGAGACCATCCTGGCCATGGTGAAACCCCATCTCTACTAAAATACAAAAAATTAGCTGGGTGTGGTGGCGCACTCGTGTAGTCCCAGCTACTCAGGAGGCTGAGGCAGGGGAATAGCTTGAATCTGGGAGATGGAGGTTGCAGTGAGCCGAGATCGTGCCACTGCACTCCAGCCTGGTAAAAGAGCAAGACGCCATCTCAAAAAAAACCAAAAACCAAAAAAAAAACAACGTAATTCAGTGAACTTCTGGCCATTCTATCCTAGTCACCTTGATTACATAAGTGAGATAGTTTGACATAGCTGATAGAGACTTGAGAAACACCTTGACCTCATCATCAGCACATTAACATTCCAGCTCTGTACTGAATCCTTTGCTCAGATAATTTGCTTTATTTTCTTTCTCTTGGTGCATATTTTACCTTTTACTAAAAGTCTGCTTTGGACTCATAACCTCCTCTACACCTTCACTGTCTAGAACATTTATGAGGTATTTCTATGACAATGAAGCAAATACACATATTTATTTTCAAAATAGTTTTTGGCCGGGTGTGATGGCTCACACCTGTAATCCAAGCACTTTGGAGGCCAAGGTGGGCGGATCACCCTGAAGTCAGGAGTTCAAGACCAACCAGACCAACATGGTGAAACCCCGTCTTTAAAAAAAAAAAAAAAAAAGATAAAAAAGTTTTTCTGTTTATAGATTAACCCAGAAAAATCAGCTGCTCTATGATCCCAGAGAAGCCAGGATTTTCATATGTTTCTATTTATTCACTTCATGTATAATCAAAGAAATACTCTGTTTTCAAGTTCTTATTTGTACCATCCATGAAATGTTTTGACTCCTCCTGTTACAAATCAAAGGCCTCAACAACCAAAGACTCTAAGAACTTTCTACCTCCGAATCAGAGTTGTGACACCATACTTCAGATAATCTATATCTCCAATGATATGTTGAGAGACTCTTGTTGTATTTGAGATGAGTGGTGTTAAATAAATTGAGTATGATATTAATTTAGTCATTTAATTCTTAAAAAGTACTACTTATAATTTTAGATAACTTTACATTTTAGGTAATCTGACACTTAACCTTTTAATTCACAATTTAAAATATGTAATTGAGTAATTGATTTTAGGCTTATAAAATAATTTTACTGTTTATAAATAGTATTCCAATATTTAAAAGAACCTAGGAACTTAGAAAGGTCTCACGCCTGTAATGCCAGCACTTTGGAAGGCTGAGGTGGGCGGATCACCTGAGGTCAGGAGTTCGAGACCAGCCTGACGAATATGGTAAAACCCCCTCTTTAAAAAGAAAAAAAAAGAAAGAAAGGTTTTTCTTATGAGGCCAAGCATTTAAAGTGCTTAAAATAAAATAAAATGTAGCCAGGCATGGTGGCTCACGCCTGTAATCCCAGCACTTTATGAGGTTGAGGCGGGCGAATCACTTGAGGTCAGGAGTTCAAGACCAGCCTGACCAACATGGAGAAACCCTGTCTCTACTAAAAATACAAAAATTAGCAAGGCAAACCTGGGAGGTGGAGGTTGTGGTGAGCCGACATCATGCCATTGCACTCCAGCCTGAGAAAAGCGAAACTTTGTCTCAAAAAAAAAAAAAAGAAAGAAAATGTATTGAATGTATACATACAATTTAAATGTTTAAAGAAACTAAATTAAGTTGAAAATAAGTTTAATTGTTTGATAAAGATTTATTTATTCAAATGAAGTTGATTAACATTAATAAGGTAATTTTAAATATTTTACAGTATATAAATAGAATAACTTTATTATAACTAAAGTCCTTCAACTGTCATCTTAATATACCGAATATTAATTTTTTAAAACTCATGAAATGTCTTTCCTATGTATAAAAACAATTCTAGGGCTGGTGCAGTGGCTCATACCTGTAATCCCAGCACTTTGGGAGGCTGAGGCAAGTAGATCACTTGAGGTCAGGAGTTTGAGACCAGCCAGGCCAAAATGGCAAAACCCTATCTCGACTAAGAATACAAAAATTAGCTGGCATGGTGGTGCGCGCCTGTAATCACAGCTACTTGGGAAGCTGAGGCAAGAGAATCGCTTGAACCCGGGAGGTGGAGGTTGCAGTGAGCCAATATTGTGCCACTGCACTCCAGACTGAGCAAGAGGGCGAGACTCCACCACACACACACACAAAAATTCTAGAACAGCTTAAAAATTCACATTAATAAAACCCTTCCAGGTGAGGTGGCTCACGCCTGCAATCCCAGCACTTTGGGAGGCTGTGGGCAGATCAACTGAGGTCAGGAGCTCAAGACCACACTGACCAACATGGAGAAACCCCATCTCTACTAAAAATACAAAATTAGCCGGGCGTGGCGGCACATGCCTGTAATCCCAACTATTCCACAGGCTGAAGCAGGAGAATCACTTGAACCCGGGAGGCACGGAGGTTTCAGTGAGCGGAGATCGCGTCACTGCTCTCCAGCCTGGGCAACAAAAACGAAACTCCGTCTCAAAAAAAAGGAAGAAAGAAATCACTTCTCTTTGTAGTAGGCTGTTCAGGCGAGCTTAACCCCTCTTTTCTGAAGTAAAATATATTTCAGTTGTTGATAGTATTTTGCTATTATAAACAGTGACCCAACTAACACTTTTGTACATTAATCCACTACAACCAATGCTGTATTTGCCATACTGATAGTCACTTGGCACTCATTGTTTCCTTAAACATAGTGAAACCTTTACTTCGACCACCTGTGACTGTACCTTAGGCTTTCTCAGTGGTAGGCGAGAGCTTGGTCCACAGGTGGGCAGGGCATTATCAACCCCCTCTCCCCAGCAGCCTACCATCCAATGATGGATAGGAATATGTAAATATCCCAACTTACTTGGGTAAGGCACCACTGAGGCAAATTTTATATAATCTCCTTGAGTGGGATTGAACATCAGTTTCCCCACATTAGTAACACTGCATTCTTTTTTTTTTTTTTTAAAAAAAAAAAGGGTTTCAACAATTTGGGGCAGGCTGGTCTTGACCCCCTGACCTCAGGTGATCCGTCCGCCTTGGCCTCCAAAGTGCTTGGATTACAGGCATGAGCCACTACGCCCGGCCAAACACTGCATTCTGTATGGTCTTCCTTCTCTTCCCTTTCTAATTTCCCTAACTCCTTCACCAGTGATTCTGGGGTCACTGTCCAAATAAACTACTTACACTCAATGCCTTGTCTCAGGGACTGTTTCAGGAAGAACTCAGCCAAAACATTATAGTTGTGTACTTAGAATCACTCAATAATTACAAAAGTAGAATTGCTAGTTCAAGGGTTAAGGATTTAAAATTTTGATACATAATGCCAAATGGCTCTCCATAAAAGTTGGTGTAACAAACTGGACACAGTGACTCAGGCCTGTAATCCCAACACTTTGGGAGGCTAACACAAGAGGATCGCTTGAGCACGGGCGTTCCAACTTGCGTCGGCAATATAGTGAGATCTTCTAGCTACAAAAAATGAAAAATTAGCCAGGTGTCGTGGTCCCAGTTACTCAGGAGGCTGAGGTGGGAGGATCGCTTGAGCCTGGGAGGTCAAGGCTGCAGTGAGCCGTGACTGTGCCACTGCACTCTGTGCCTGGGCAGCAGAGCAAGACCCTGTTTAAAAAAAAAAAGTTGGTGTAAGAAATGTCTATTTTGCAAGGACCACAACATTTTTATTATTTAAATGTATATTCTGGCCAGGCTCTGTGGCTCACGCCTGTAATCCCAGGATTCTGGGAGGCCGGGGTGGGTGGACCACCTGAGGTCAGGAGTTTGAGACCAGCCTGGCCAACATGGTGAAACCCCATCTCTACTAAAAATATAAAAATTTAGCATTGCCATTTAGCAATCCCATTTCCTCTGCTTGGACTGTCTCCCTCCAGCATTCCCTGTCCCAAACATATACTTGGTTATCGACTTAGTGAAGAACCCCTGATTTTAAGTCTTTGAAAAGGCTTAAAATAAATTATCTCATAATAGATATTCAACAATATATGGGCGCCTGTAATCCCAGCTACTTGGGAGACTGAGGCAGGAGAACCACTTGAACCTGGGAGGCGGAGGTTGCAGTGATCCAAGATCATGTAACTGTACTCCAGCCTAGGCAACAAGAGTGAAACTCCATCTCAAAAAAAAAAATGTGTATTCTATTTTATCTCATACGAGATTTGAGACACATTTCTAGCACTGAGCAACTGTTAGACAAATTACTACTAGCATCTTTTGGTAACTTGTTAAGAGAACAAAGGCAGCTGGGCGTGGTGGCTCATACTTGTAATCCAAGAACTTTGGAGGCCAAGGCGGGCGGATCACCTGATGTCGGGAGTTCAACACCAGGCTGACCAACACGGTGAAACCTCGTCTTAAAAACAAAGAAAGAGCCGGGCGCGGTGGCTCAAGCCTGTAATCCCAGCACTTTGGGAGGCCGAGGCGGGTGGATCACGAGGTCAAGAGATCGAGACCATCCTGGTCAACATGGTGAAACCCC
>NW_016107489.1:2340262-2373752 GCF_001604975.1 Cebus imitator
AAAAAAAAAAAAAAAAAAAAACAAAGAAAGAACAAAGGCTTTGCAGTCACGGAAACCCAGGTTAGAGTTCCACATCTTACTTTTTAATTATGTGTTAATATGACTTCTTAACTGTGTGAACTTGGCAAGTTATTAACATCTCTAAGCATGAGTTTATGTCTAAAACAAGCAAAACAAATAAACAAAAAGCAATATCATAGGTTATTTGAGGAATAAATATGATGATATTTTAAAAACAAAGAATGAAACAGTATAGTGCCTGGCAAGTAGTTAAAGCCCACTACATGGTAATTATTACTGTAGCAAAAGAACAGTGACATTCATATTCGTGTCCTATAGTGCTAAGGACAGTGAATAGGACCTAGAAAATGCTCAAATGTTATTGAACTGAATTGCCTAATCTACACAGTTATTGTAGAGATCAAATGACAGAATGTGTATAAAAGTGTTTCAAAACCCAGAAAATATTGGAGAAACGTGGTGCTACCTGTCCCCTACCAATGAGTCAAAGCTGCCGTTTTTATTTTTCGAAAACAGTTGGCTAGATATGTGTCCCTCTACCTGTTCCTCTCTAAAATCAATGTTTTAAGGCATTTTTAGACTTCATTGCATGAAACTGCCATTTCTCCACCTATCCTGCTTGCAGCTGCCCCACCTTGCTGTCAGGAGCAACTGCCTTTAGTATGGAATCTTACTGCCAATCATCCTCAGTCAAGCACCATTAAACCACTGGTTTCTTGCCATAGGCAAGAAATATTGAAGCCAGGAGTATACAGTTTTGATCTAGATATTTTGAGACAGTCTAAATTTCAAATATTCTGTTATTTTATTGTATTTTATTTCATTTTATTTCTTTTTGAGACAGAGTCTCGCTCTGTTGCCCAGGCTGGGGTACAGTGGCGTGATCTCTGGTCACCTCAACATTTGCCTCCCCGGTTCAAGCAATTCTCCTGCCTCAGCCTCCCAAGTAGCTGGGATCACAGGCATGCATCAGTATACCTGATTAATTTTTGCATTTTTAGTAGAGACGGTTTTCATCATGTTGGCCAAGCTGGTCTCGAACTCCCGGCCTCAGGTGATCCACCCACCTCGGCCTCCCAAAGTGCTGGGATTACAGGCATGAGCCACTGTGCCTGGCGTATTCTGATATTGTAAACTGACTTTTTGTGAATTCTTATATTCCTTTTTATATAAATTTACTATTATCAGTGCATTTTTTCTATCATCGGATTTTTATTGACTATTATGAGATAAGCACTGTTACAATGTTGAACAAGACAGACATGATCCTTGTCCTCAAGAAGCAAGCTCTAGATGTGTTTAGTTTTATGTTTTTGCAAGACTTTCTATATGAATAAATTCACACACTGGGAAAAAAATTTTTCAAAGCTAGTGTCCAGATTTTCCTTTTGTAAAAATATGATCACTTTGCTCTGGGGAGACACAAAGGAACATAACTTTCCCAACAGTCCTCTCAGAAAATAGAGGAGGAAGAAGGAGAATTTTACTTTAAAACCAGCCACTTTACTTAAATTATCTAATTAAATCATAACAACTTGTGAAGAAATGTTCTTATCTCCATTTTAAGAAGAAAAACTGAAACTTAGGCTAATAGTCTTGCCAAAGTCTACCACTAACAAATGCCATTGCTAAAATTAGAACCCAGCGTTTCCTGGTTCCCCAACCTAAGCTCTTTCTGCAACTCCATTCTACCCCAAAGCAAGCAACCAACTATTAAGTCAGATAAGTATTATGCAATGTTATGTACAATGGGTGTGACACAAAAGAAACATGGTTCTTAAACACAAGAGGCTGAAATATGCTTGAGACACAAAAGTAACATGAACTAAGAAGTGACTTCAACCATATTAAGAATTCCTGGGAAGAAAAATAAACAAACAAACAAAAAAAGAATTCCTGGGAAATACACATGAGTATATTGAAGAGTTCAAGGTAATTTTCATAGAAAATTCTCCCAGGCACCTGTATTTCCCATACCACCTGTATTTCCCATACCGTGATTTCTCTGCTCACATTGTATTCCACTTGTTTTCTTATTTTTCTTCCCTCCTAGAATGTGAACTCTGTGAGGTCAGAGTGTTTGTGTATCATTAACCTTGTGGCCCCATAATTTAAAGCAATGCCTACTTCGTAACAGATAGTAGGAGTTTCAGAAAAGTTGAACTAAAGTGAGATGTCACTTGAGAATTGGGTATCAAAGCATGATTTAAGATTAACAAGAGAAAAGCATTCCAGGTGGGGGCACTAGTGTAGGCAAGAAATGAGGAAGTAAGATCGAATGTGGTGTGTGTGGTAGGACTAGTCCGGATGGAGCAGAGGTAGAAGTCTGAAAACCTGAAGGCCATAGCTAATACAGTGTTGATGGGCCCACCTGTAGGGAGCTGGAAGGGAAGACTTCCCAGTCCAGAAGGCAAACCTGAGATTATAAGCCCCATAAGGGAAATGGGAAAAGGTAGTCACAACTATTGTGAGAAAAGAAGCAGTAGGAGCACTGGAGAAACTTGAAAAGGGCCCATGATCTCCCAACGACAACACAGATTCTGCGTGCAGCCGGCCCAGAGGAATCAGACTGTGGCAATTGCTTCATCGGTGCTGCAAGTCTGCATTCCAGGGCTGAGTCAATGATCCCATCTTTCCATTTGATCCGAAGTATAGCTCTGGATGAGGTCCAAGAAAACATCCCTGAGTGCTAAGGGTGGCAATTAGAAAGCACCTTTTCTGGCCAGGTGCAGTGGCTTATGCCTGTAATCCCAGAACTTCGGGAGGCCAAGGTGAGTGGATCACGAGGTCAGGAGATTGAGACCATCCTGGCCAACATGATAAAACCCTGTCTCTACTAAAATACAAAAAATGAGCCAGGCATGTTGGTGAGTGGCTGTAGTCTCAGCTACTCGGGAGGCTGAGGCAGGGGAATTGCTCGAACCCGGGAGGTGGAGGTTGCGGTGAACTAAGATTGCACCACTGCACTCTAGCCTGGTGACAGAGCGAGACTCTGTCTCAAAAAAAGAAAAAGAAAGCACCTCTTCCATTGCAGTCTTCCCCCCCTGCCCTTCTTCATATACCTTTCCCACTAAATCATGACAACCCCTCAGAACTCAGAATCCATTGGCTGAGTTGCTACATTCTTTAGCCTACTAGAGCAAATCAAAATCAAAGTAAGACTCAAAAGACCAGAGCAAAACAAAATGAGTGTAATGTTGTTTCTTTCTTTCTTTTTTTTTTTTTTTTTTTTTTTTGTTGGGTGTTTTTTTTTTTTTTTTTTTTTTTTTTTTTGAGGTAGAGTCTTGCTCAAGCTGGAGTACAGTGTGGCTCAATCTCAGCTCACGGCAACCTCTGCCTCCCCGGCTCAAGTGATTGTCCTGCCTCAGCCTCCCAAGTAGCTGGGATTAGCCTACTACCATGCCCGGCTAATTTTTGTTTTTTTAGTAGAGACAGGATTTCACCATTTTAGCTAGGCTGATCTCAAACTCCTGACCCCAAGTGATCTGCTCACCTCACCCTCCCAAACTGCTGGAATTATAGGCGTGAGCCACCGCCCCTGGCCATGTTTCTGATCATGCTCTGAAGAGGCCCAGTTTTGAGAGGCTGAGAAGAGGAGTCTTCCACATGCTGGAACCATTTAGCCCAAGTTTCAAGCACACAGAGGTCTCAGATTTTGGCTGCTGTTTAGTGTAGAATTTTCAGGGAATAGGGAAAGCCCTTATTGTAAATATTAATCCTAAATAAACATATGAATCCCTATGATGAGCTATGTCAAAGGGAAGAAGACTGATTCAAGATAAGGGGCCTTAAAATTCGAAAGCAGCTCCAGCTTCACAGAGGCTCCTTCAAGATCTAAGAATAGAGAACAGACCAAAACTACTGCATATTTATCTATGTACCTAGAGAACTGGGAGGAGAATTTTATGGGGTTATTGTTTGTCTTAAAAAGGACAGACTCAACAAAAATAAAAAACAAAACAAAAACAAACAAAAAAAGGACAGACTCTACTTGGACAGTTGTAAATTTGTTCTTACCTAATAGTATAGTTTACAAAAAAAGAGCTTTTGCCCACAAGTTGACTTAAGCCTGACAGCAGCCCCATGAGGTCATTATATCTTAGTTTATAGATGAGGGGTCGGATGTTCAAAAGGCTAAGGTTGCTGGGTAGGAAGCTCCAGGATTGGGACCAGAATCCAGGTTGTCCTTCTGGTGCAATACAGCTTGGGGTTTTGTTTCCCACTACACATGTAATCCAGAAGTGTCGTTATAGTTTTTATTTCCCACTAGCAGACTCAAATCACATCTCAGATCTGTAATCTTACTAAGAACTTGGCAAAGATATACTGACTGTGACCATGAGCCAGGCATTAGGCTACGTCCTAAGAACATAGAGGTAAGTAAGTCACATATTTTACCCTCGAGGTCCTAGAATCCAGTTTAAGAGGCAGACATACAGTTAGTTGTAGTGCAGTGTGCTAAATGCTATAATTCAATTAAGAATTGGATATAGAGCTGAATAAACAAAGATCAGCTCTACTTGTGGTGACTGGGGGACAGCCTCCTAAAGAAAGTGATTATTAAGTGAAATATTTGAAGTAAGTACGAGTATGTCTAGTGGGCAAGGTGGAAAAGACATTCTTGGCAACATGAACAGTTCATGCAAAGGAACAGAAGTATGAGACAGTATGA
The DNA here is from genome assembly GCF_001604975.1 of Cebus imitator. Classification (NCBI taxonomy): domain Eukaryota; kingdom Metazoa; phylum Chordata; class Mammalia; order Primates; family Cebidae; genus Cebus; species Cebus imitator. The sequence continues at coordinate 2,344,956 of NW_016107489.1, forward strand.
TGAGCTCAGTGTTTCATTATACATTAATGGGTGCAAATTTTTTTTCTGAGAATATTGCAAGTAAGGGTGCAATATTCATATTTCCTGGTATGACTCTTTTGAATCAGCAGTAGTGTCCACTCCTGCAGTTTGCAGTTCCAAGTACCATTTATTCATTTAGCAAATATTTACTGAATCTCTACTATATGGTGAGCTCTGTTCAAGGGGCTAGGGATCCAAAAAAAAAAAAAAAAAAAAAAAACAATCAAAGTCCCTGCCCTTAAAAAGTCTAGTGGGAGGCTGGGCATGCTGACTTATATCTACAATCCCAGCACTTTGGGAGGCCAAGGTGGGCAGATCACAAGGTCAGGAGTTCAAGACCAGCCTGGCCAACATAGCAAAACCCCATCTCTACGAAAATACAAAAATCAGCTGGACATGGTGGTGGACGCCTGCAAACCCAGCTACTTGGGAGGCTGCAGCAGGAGAATCACTTGAATCTGGGAGGCAGAGATTGTGGTGAGCTGAGATCATGCTATTGCACTCCAGCCTAGGCAACAAGAGCAAGACTCCATCTCAAAAAAAAATAAATAAATAAAATAAAATAAAATAAAAAAGTCTAGTGGGAAGAAATAGGCAATAAACAATACATTAGGGGGTGATAAGGGTTATAAAAACAGGTAGCTGCCACCACCACAGAGAATATCAGTTCTGGAAATACATTATTCAAGATTACTTTGGCTACATATAAATCCAATATAGTAGAGACACAGACAGTGTAGAGTTGTTTTCTCAGGTAAAAGAAGTCTTGACATAGGTGGCTATGGCAACTTAAGAGAAGGGGCCTGGGCCTGAGGTTATCAGAGGCCCAGGCCCCTTCTCTCTATTCTACCATCTTCAGCATTGACTTTAATCCTTATGTTGTAAGACAGATACTAGAACTCCAGGAAAATCCTATCAGATGCAAGAACTCCAGGAATCCTATCATCCTCTAGACAGCAGGATGGAGAAATAAACAAGGGTGGGCCCTCTTCCTTTTATAGAGAGGTAAGAAGAATAATTTATCATTTCTACTTACTTATGACCCTACCTAGCTACAGGCGAAACTTGAAAAATAGGGTTTTTCTTTGTTATCTTTTTTTGTTATTGTTATTTTTTAAGATGGGTAGCAATGCGCCCAGCTAAAAATGAACATTCTGTTCCACCTTGTGTTTTGCATCTAGTCCTCTTTCTGCCTCACAGATCTTCCTCCTTTTTATTCCTTCTTTAATGATCCTATGTCTTCTCCCTGCCTGCTGCAAATTATACTATTTTGACTTTTCCTGATTTGGGTTCTACTTCTCCAAAAGGCAACACTTCACTTCCAACCTCTTGATTTAGAACTAAACACTTCCTAACTCAGAAACTGTCTTCATGGGGTGAGCTCCCACTTCTATCTGTTTCTATCCTGTTAACAAGACAGTCCAAACTTCACAGAAATTCACAAAATCTCAGGTACAGGGAGTTCATGAATAATGATGAAAATTTACTTTAAAGATCAGCACTCTTCAAACATGAATCATTTCAGAATTTTAGTCATCATTTGGCATTTTTACAATTTTATTTCTAATCTGCTATTAATTGGAGTGTCCTGCTGGTCGTTTTTTGAGATAGTTTAATTGCAGGTGTCAGCTAGTAATAATAATTTTTTAAACCCATAAATAATCCCTCAGGTTTAACAATCATTGTCTTGGTGTTCCCTGCTGAAAGTACTGATAATGAATCTAATAAATATGTCCTGTGTCAATCCAGACACAATATCTGATTATCAAATAGACATCAAAGGATACAGGGTAACCACAAATCCTACGAGAAAAACTTTGGATGGTAAGCAAAGATCAAACATTTCTGAGAGTCTTTTCTTTTATGGTTGTTTTTTGTGGGCAGTCTGTGCAGTCAATAGCTACAATTTCTACCACCAAAGCTGTTCATTTTTTCTAAAAACAATACAATGATTTAAAGTTAACAAACCCTAAGATCATAATTATTTTATTTCTATGGAGAAATCACCATTAAACTTCAGTCTTTATGTACTTAGAACAGAATTAGTAGAATTAATTTCAATATAGTCCGAACCACTTTGTGTTACTTGAGGCGAGTTACCTCACCTCCTAAGCCACAATTTCCCAAATAAAATAATAGTAGTAGTAATAACAAGAGAATTTTGTATCAGATGTGTCTCAATTTTTTATTTAAATGGCTTCCATAGGTGTATTATGTGTATTAAGCCAAAGTATACAAAAAGAAGGTAAAAAGTCCAATGACGAAAAGCAAGAAGGCAATATAAAGCTAAATTGCTTCATACAGCAAGAAGGCAATGTAAAGCTAAATTACTTCATACAGCAACATAAGTCATTTAGAACCTGGGTGTACACTATGCAATCAATTTATCTTGAGTAATATACTCCATAGGTGCTTTGCACAATGTGGACTACCTTTTAACCAGTGTCTTCGCTAGATAAAACACCAGCTCACCTATCATATTGGTTTACAAATGCAGATTTCTGTGCTTCACCCTGGATGTTTTGCTTCAGTTGTTTTCTAAAGAAAACAGCTTCATAATCTATATTTTAAAAGTGTATCCCAAAGATAAAAATATATATAAAACTTTTCTGGGGCAACTTTTACAAGTTATTTTACATTATAGCTTTGTTTTGTTTTCTAATTTTCCACATTGACCATGTACAGTATTACTTTTTTGAAAGGGAAAAGAAAAACCACTATTTTATTTTAATTAAAAATCAAGCTTTCAGGACACAGAAAAGCAAATAACACATGTTCTCACTCATTTGTGGGATCTAAAAATCAAAACAATTGAACTCATGGACATAGAGCATAGATGGATGGTTACCAAAGGCTGGGAAGGGTACTGGAGGCTGGGTGGATTAGGTGGGGATGGTTAATGGATACAAATAATAAAAAGAATAAATAAGACCTACCATATGATAGCACAACAGGGTGACTATAGTCAATAATAATTTAACTGTATATTTAAAAATAACTAAAAGATTGTTTGTAACACAAATGGTAAGTGCTCGAGGGGATGGATACCCCATTCTCCATGATGTGTTTATTTCACCTTGCATGTCTGTTTCAAAACATTTCACATACCCCATAAACATATACATCTACTATGCACCCACAAAAATTAAAATTTAAAAAAATAATTTAAAAATTATTATTACTTAATAAACCTTCCAGGTTATGTTCTGGAAGAATACTTTTTGGCTATGTCCAGTATAGAGTTTAACTGACTCACTCATGCCTGGAGCAAACAGAGAATACTCTGTAGCACTGTCTACGGGGTACACTTTTGGTCTTTCCTGTCTCAGATTAATCCCAATCAATTGACAGGTTTGACATTATTTTCTGAAAATTGCAAGACAAGATCAAGACTTGGTCCCCAGTGGGTCATTTCACCACTAATCTAAAAGGAGTAAATGACTGAGGTAGGTTTAAAGTAGAAGAAATAGGAGAAAGGTAGAGGAGTTAAGGTTCTTGATTAAATGAAACAGATAAGTATAAAACATAAATGTGTATAAATTAGTGTTTTCTAAAATACTCACTTAGAAATTATGATCTAACTTCTTCACTACAAAAAGTATATAAAGTTCTAATTATAAGTTAATACACACACATTAAATACAATTTGGAGAATACTGAAAATAACAAATTGATTGGCTGCCTATAGACCACAAACCAAAAACAACCACTGTTACATTTCTGTTCTTTCTTTCCTTTTTTTTTAACCACCAAGCTAGACATTTTTATTTTGCTAGGATATACAAATAGAATTACTACAATCATCCACACAATTTATCATTTCTAAACCTTTAAATATCAATGGTTTCTGGAAGATGCTGTTGTCCTTCACAGTTCATTGAAAGTTCACATGCCTTCTGTGAAAGCCCCATTTTTCTTCAATCTACAGAATTTTCTTTTCAGAAGTCTTGTGGGATGTTTTCTTTGCCTCTCCATGTTGCTCCTTAATTTGATAGATTTCATTTTCTAGTTGAACAATAGTCTGTTTAATCTTATAATTCTTACTGACCTGGGATATTCAGTTTGACTCCATTTGTCTCTATTTAGATCCAGCTGTGAGTTGCATGTTCTTTCTCTGCCCGTTAAACTGTTGAATGTGTGTTTCTACCTTCTGAAGTTCTTTCTGTGAATGTTCAATTATATGAACTAGATTTTCACTGTAAGATTTCCAGGCATTAACTTCTATGCTGTGACATTAGTCCAGATTCTCAATTCCAACTGCTTGCTGCTTTAACTGGGTGATAACACTGTTTACACATTCTTGCCATGCAGTAGTGTCATTTTTTTGACGAGAGAAAGGGGCTGGAAGCTCGTATTATTTCATACTGAGCAATTCAATTTGTTGTCGAGCAGCCAGTCTTTCAAATTAATTTCTCATTATGTCAGTCATTATAATGGATCATTTTTCTTCCCCTAATTCTTCTCTGGGTTAAATGCTCTCTAGAATTTCAAAGGCAGAATAATCCGGGGCTGTTAGGCAGTTCAGGTAGTTCTTGGTAGGTGAGTTTGCTCTTCCACCAGCACCTCAGCAGCTTCCCACACACTAGAGCCTTTATAACCTTGATCAAAATATGGCAACACATCCAGCACAACCTCTCCGGCCACCAAACCCATGTCTGCCATTCTGGGGACCTTAGGTTGTCCTGCATTTTTTCCGTTTCAGTTATTTCCATCCAATTTTTATAATATACATAAAATCACATAAAATGTTATTTTATTTTTCTTACTGCTACTTGTCTTTTTCTCTTTATGGAGGCATAACTGACAAAAATTGTAGATATAAATCATGCCTGTAATACCAGAACTTTGGGAGGCTGAGGCGGGCAGATCACTTGAAGTCAGGACTTCGAGACCAGGCTGGCCAACAGGGTGAAACCCTGTCTCTACTAAAATGCAAAAAATTAGCCAAGGGTGATGGCATGCACCTGTAGTCCCAGCTACTCCGGAGGCTGAGGCACAAGAATTGCTTGAACCTGGGAGGCAGAGGTTGCAGTGAGCTGAGATGGTACCACTGCACTCCAACCTGGGTGACAGAGTAAGACTCCATCCCCCAAAATAAATAAATGAATAAAAATTGTATATATTTATATTATACAATGTGATATAAGTTGTTTTTTTCTTTTTTTTTTTGTTTTTGATATAAGTTGTTTTGATATGTATGTACACTGTGAAATGATTGCCACAGTTAAGCTAATTAATGCGTTCTTCATCTTGCATTGTTACAGTTCTTTTTTTTGGTGCTAAGAACATTTAAGATATACTCTTTTAGTAAGTTTCATGCATACAATACAATATTATTAATGATAGTTCTCATGCTGTACTTATTAATCCAGAACTTATTCGTCCTGCATAACTGAAACTTTGTTCACTTTGATGAACATTTTCCCATTTCTCTCACCCCCAGCATTCTCCTCTCTGCTTCTACCAATTCAGGCTTTTTCAACTCACAAACAGAGATCATACAGTATTTATCTTTTGTGCCTGGCTTATTTCACTTAGCGTAATATACTCCAGGTTCATCTATGTTTTGAACATGACATGACTTCCTTCATTTTGAGGACTGAATAATATTCCATTATGTATACCACATTTTCTTTATCCATTTATCTGTTGATGGACACAAGTTGATTTCATATATTGACTATTGAAAATGACACTGCAAAGAACATGGATGTGTAGATATCTTTTTAACATACTGATTTCAATTTCTTTGGATGTATATTCAAAAGTGAGGTTGCTGAATCATATGGTAGTTTTATTTTTAATTTTTTGAGGAAATTCTGTGCTTTTCTTCTATAATGGCTACACACACACACACACACACACACATACATATATATAAATATGTATATATATATATATTTCAAGCCTGGGTAACAGAATGAGACTGTCTCAAAAAAAAAAAACAAAAAACCCTTTATCAGATAAATGGTATGCAAATATCTTCTGCCATTCTGTAGGTATTCTCTTTACTCTGCTGATCTTTTTTTTTTTTTTTTTTTTTTTTTTTTAAGATGGGGTTTCACCATGATGGCCAGGCTGGTCTTGAACTCCTGACCTCAGGTGATCCACCCACCTTGGCCTCCCAAAGTGTTAAGATTACAGGCGTGAGCCACCGCACCCAGCTCTGCTGATCATTTTCTTTGCTGGGCAGTATAATTTGTGCTGTATAGTTTGATGCAATTGTATTTGTCTATTTTTGCTTTGGTTGCCTGTGCATTTGTAGTCATATCCAGACCAACATCAATAAACTTTTCTCCTATGTTTTTTTTTTTTTTTTGAGACGGAGTTTCACTCCTGTTACCCAGGCTGGAGTGCAATGGTGTGGTCTCGGCTCACCGCAACCTCCGCCTCCTGGGTTCAGGCAATTCTCCTGCCTCAGCCTCCTGAGTAGCTGGGATTACAGGCAAGCGCCGCCATGCCCAGCTAATTTTTTGTATTTTTAGTAGAGATGGAGTTTCACCATGTTGACCAGGATGGTCTCGATCTCTTGACCTCGTGATCCACCTGCCTCTGCCTCCCAAGTGCTGGGATTACAGGCGTGAGCCACCGCGCCCTGCTCTCCCATGTTTTATTCTAATAGTTTTACACTTTCAGTTATGACAGTTAACACTTTAATCATTTTGCATTGATTTTTATTTTTTATTATGTTTTTTGAAACGGAGTTTCACCCTTGTTGCCCAGGCTGGAGTGTAATGGTGCAATCTCGGCTCACCACAACCACCACCTCCCGGGTTCAAGTGATTCTCCTGCCTCAGCCTCCCGAGTAGCTGGAATTACAGGCATTCGCCACCATGCCTGGCTAATTTTGTATTTTTAGCAGAGACAGTGTTTCTCTTTGTTGGTCAGGCTGGTCTCAAACTCCTGACCTCAGGTGATCTGCCTGCCTCCGCCTCCTAAAGTGCTGGGATTACAGGCATGACCCACCGCACCCAGCCTATTTTATTTTTTAAGACGGGGTCTCCCTTTGTCACTCAGGCTGGAGTGCAGTGGCACTATCTCAGCTCACTGCAAACCCTACCACCAGAGCTCAAGTGATCCTCCCACCTCAGCCCCTCCAGTAGCTGGGATTACAAATATACACCACCACACCTGGCTAATTTTTGTATTTTAGTGGAGATGAGGTTTCACCATGTTGGCCAGGCTGGTCTCGAGCTCCTGACCTCAAATTATCTGCTTGCCTTAGCCTCCCAAAGTACTGGGATTACAGGCGTGAGCCACTGCACCCAGCATGGTTTTGAGTTGACTTTTGTATATGGTATGAGATAAAGGTCTCAGCCTCCCAAAGTGCTGAGATTACAAGTGTGAGTTACACTGCCTGGCCTCTGTCTTTGACTTTTGAGAATTTGATTATGATGTGTCTTTGTGAAGATCTCCCTTAGTTGAACTCATTTTGTTCATTTAGAATTGTTTTCCTGATAATCATTTAGCTATCTGTGTTCTCTTATAACTCCCTGGGCTTCTTTAAGATGATTAATTTGAATTCTTAATTTTCAAATAATTACAAATTATTTAGATATACAAACTCATGACATCTGTGTATCTCAATTTATTTTTTATTTTATTTTTTATTTTTATATTTTGAGATGGAGTCTTGCTCTTGTCACCCAGGCTGGAGTGTAGTGGTGTGATCCCAGCTCACTGCAACCTCTGCCTCCTGGCTTCAAGCAATTCTCCTGACTCAGTCTCCCAAGTAGCTGGCATTACAGGTACCCACCACCATGCCCAGCTAATTGTTCTTTTTTTGAGATGGGGTCTCGTTACGTTACCCAGGCTGGAGTGCAGTGGCTATTCACAGGCACAATCCCACTACTGATCAGCACGGGAATTTTGACCTGCTCTATTTCCAACCTGGGCCAATTCACCTCTCCTTAGGCAACCTGGTGGTCCCTTACTGCCAGGAGGTCACAATATTGATGCCAAACTTAAGTTCAGACTCCTGATTGGCATCGCGAACTACAGCCCAGAACTCTTGGGCTCAAGAGATCCTCCCACCTCAACCTCCCACCCAAGTCACTGGGACTACAGGCATGTGCCACCACCACGCCCAGCTAATTTTTGTATTTTTAGTAGAGATGGGGTTTCACCATGTTGGCCAGGCTGATCTTGAACGCCTGACCTAAGGTGATCTGCCTGCCTTAGCCTCCCAAAGTGCTGGGATGACAGGTGTGAGCCACTGTGCCCAGCTGTGTATCTCAATTTTTTTGTTTGTTTTCTTTATTGTGTATCTCAATTTTTTAAGGTCAATTATTAGTGTTTTAATTTTTTTTTTTTTTACCTTTGTTAGTGTCATGTTTCCCTGATTATTATTCTTTTATTCTGGAAGGACCAGCTGATGAGTTCATGGGTTGGCTTGCCTCTGAAGTCCACAGATGGGCTGATCTGGTGTCTGGGTCTGCAGCTACAGTCCTTAATCATGAGTCCATGGAGATAGCCTGGCACTGGGGTTCACTGGTGTGGTTCTGGTGACTGGGTCTTCTGGAGAGGGCCTGGAGCCTGAGTCTGCAGGAATGAGCCTACAGCCTATGTTCACATGGGCTGACAAGAAGCCTGGGTCCATTGGAGTTGACCTTGCCCTTGGATGGATCTTGAGTCTGAGTCTGCTGGGGAGTATGCTCATGCTAGGGCAGGACTGGTGGCTGAGTTCTCAAGGTGGTCCTGGTCTACAAAGGCTAGCCTGGTGCTGGGACAGGCCTAAAACCTGAGTCTGCAGAGCTGGGCCTAAGTCCTGGGTCCATGGTGGTGGTTCACGGGGGTGGTCCTAGAGCCTGGGTCTGCTGGAGCTTGGTGCCACAGGTGCCAGCCTGGTGGCTGGGGCCATGGGGGCTGGTTTGGAGGCTTGGTCCGTGGATGCCAGTGTAAAGCCTGGGGATATGGGGGCCAGTCTGGTGCTTGGGTGAACTTGGGTCTGTGGGATATGGACTCTTGCCTAGAGCCTAGGATGCAGGGGATGGCCTAGAGTCTGGATCCACAGGGACCAGGCAGGCACAAGGGTTCACTGGGGTGGGCTTGGTGCTATGGCTCATGGTGAAATTGGGTGTTTGCTTCTCCTCCTCCCTCAGAAGACTTAGAAGACAGATAATGTGGGTAATGAAAAACTGTCCTTCCTACCCTCTTTAATGCATCTTTTCTTATTTCTGTGTTCCACCTACCTACTGTCATCTCTTACCTGAATTCCTTAGCTCTTATGAAAGTATTTTTGCATGTGTACAGCTATTTAAATTGGTGTTTCTGCGAGGAGACAGGCACTAAAATCTCCTATTCTGCCATCTAGCTGACATCACACCTAAAACCATACTGTATTTTAAATGTTCCTCTATGATCTTAAAATTTTATTAATTTATACTCTAGGAGAGTGATTTCCAAATATTTCACCATCAGATACATTTTTTTGGTACACATAGACTCTATCCTTGCCATCATGGATCCCAAATTTTGAAAAATGTTGTCAGCAAAACTATATTAATTCATAATAACTGCTTCATTATTTTTTAAATAGTCAAGAACATCTGTGAGTGCCCATTGTAGCTAATATGTCACTCTAGATTGATCACCACAGCCTCTAAGTTAACATGTGAGTTAGCCTGTACAGCCCTATTTGAGGTTGAAGTTCACTATGAAACCTCCTTTACCACTTCTACAGATCCCTAAGCCAGGAACCCCATGTTATGACTTAATATTTAGAAGAAAGGGTTTGCTAAGCCAAATTATACTTACCCTGAACCCTGTCAAAATGATCTCTAAGTCTAAATATATGATATATACATTAATAAGAGTTCAGAATCCATTGGTTACCATGGTATAAACTTGATCTTCATCTTAGAACTGGATAATTTACTCATTAAAAATATGCCTTAAGATGGAATCATTGTGGGTTTATTTTTGGATATCATGTAGGTTCTCCTTAAACATATAAATTCGGCTGGGCACAGTTGCTCACACCTGTAATTTCAGCATTTTGAGAGGCTGAGGTGAGTGGATCACTTGAGGCTAGGAGTTCAAGACCATCCTCGCCAACATGGTAAAACCCCATCTCTACTAAAAATACAAAAATTAGCCAGGTTGGGTAGCACATGCCTGTTAATCCCAGCTACTTGGGTATCTGAGGCATTAGAATCACTTTAACTCGGGAGGTGGAGGTTGCAGCGAGCTGAGATCTGGCCACTACATTCCAGCCTGGGTGACAGAGTGAGACTCTGTCTCAATAAATAAATAAATTCATGGCCGGGTATGGTAGCTCACACCTATGATCCCAGCACTTTGAGAGGTCAAAGCAGGAGAATCGCTTGAGGCCCTGAGTTTGAGATCAGCCTGAGTAACATAGCAAAACCTTGTCTTTATTTTAAGAAAAGTTAGTGTCCATAATGATTTCAATAAGGAACATTAACATCAGTGGTGTCAACCATATTCCTAGCCACATTCTCGAATGTCCTAATGGGGCACTCACAATAAAACCTACCCAGCAGGTTGAAATGTTAGTGATATTGAAACAGGGATAAATAAAATTGAGATCAAGGGCTTTTACAATTCATCTTTTTATAGCAGTCTGAATCTTCAAAGTGTTTTGGTATCATTAATTTTGATGAATAGAGCCACAGAGTGGCTGGAACAAAATGTTTTCTGCCCATTATCGTATCCTCAAATCAGAGTTACTAACTTGGTGTCCTGAAGACTTACTCTAAATGTTCCAAGAGAAATTGTTATTGCCAGAGTTACCCCTGATTGTTGGTTGAGAACACAGAGTGCTTCTAAATTTCTATTTATTTATTTATTTTTGAGATGAAGTCCCAATCTTGTTGCCGAGGCTGGAGTGTAGTGGCACAATCTCAGCTCACGGCAACCTCTGCCTCCCAGGTTCAAGTGATTCTCCTGTCTTAGCCCCCAAGTAGCTGGGATTACAGGAATATACACCACCATGCGCAGCTAATTTTTGTATTTTTAGTAGAGACGGGGTTTCACCATGTTGGTCGGGCTGATCTTGAACTCCTGACCTCAGGCGATCCACCTGCCTCAGCCTCCCAAAGTGCTGGGATTAAAGGAGTGAGCCCCCATGCCTGGCCCTTCTAAATTTCTAAATGTGTCTTTTCCTCCTCCTCCTCCTCCTCTCCCACTTCTTTTTTTTTTTTTTTTTCTGGTTTAGAGATAGGGTCTCCCTCTATTGCCCTAGCTGGAGTGTAGTGGCATGTTCATCGTTTACTACAATCACTTCAGCCTCAAACTCCTGGGTTCAAGTGATCCTCTTGCTTCAGCTTCCTAAGTAGTTGGGGCTACAGGCATGCACTATCACACCCGGCTTCAAATGTTTCCAAAGATAGATTCATACTCCATCACAGCACACCTGAGTTCACAAAATAGTTGGAACTCTGAGTCTACAGGCGAGGTGCTTGGGCCCACAGGTAATAAAGGGAAGATTTCCAGCACAAACTTACAGATATTGTCATTTCTAAGAGTAGGACGATGGAAACATGATTAGCTTTGCAGAATTCAAAGTTCAAATCTTATCACTTCCCAGTGTTGCTGACCTTGGGGAACTTAACATTTATAAGCTCCAGCTTCTCCAGTATAAATTAGGTCTATAAATGATACTTATTCATAAGGTAGTTGTGAGAATTAAATGAGAAAACAAATATAAAAGGAGCTTACCAAATGAATTCTCTCTGAGATTGTGGAGTCCAAAATAACCATTAATGAAAAATGTCATTTATTCAGACCCTGAATTGTTTACTATTACAGAGTCACTAGCCATAGGGAAACCAGATCTTTAACAACGACAGTTACCCAATTTTCCCCTGACTTCTTTGCACCAAACTATATCTGAATTTTAGACTGTGCAAAGCAACCAACTGTTTTGATCAAAGACTAGGTAAGATGTGCTTTTCTGGGATGTGTGGTGGTTACTCTTTGCTTTGGAAAAAGAAATTAGAGGAAGATACTTGAAATATTTATTGAGTTCCTACTCTGTGCAAGACATGAGTGAGAACAATATGATGTAGTTGGTTATGAGCATGGACCCTGGTACCCGACCTCATGGGCTTACTTATTACTAACTGTAGACCTATAGGGATGTCCGTTTCCTCATTCTAAACTTGGGGTTATGGTCGGGCATGATGGCTCATGCCTATAATCCCAGCACTTTGGGAGGCCAAAGTGGGAGGATCACTTCAGCCCAGGAGTTCGAGACCAGCCTGGGTAACATAGTGAGACTCTACCTCTACAAAAAATCAAAAAATTAGTCAGGAGTAGTGGTGTGTGCCTGTAGTCCCAATACTCGGGAGACTGAGGTGGGAGAGTAGCTTGAGCCTGGGAGGTAGAAGCTAAAATTAGCCATGATCGTTCCCCTGCACTCTAGCCCGGGTGACAGAGCAAAACCCTGCCTCAAAAAAAAAAAAAAAGACAAATAAAATAAAAATAAAGTTATATTTGTACCAGTTATGAAGATTAAATATCTTTGCAAAGCTCCTTTAGTGGAGTATATGACACATTATGAGTCCTATGTGCTTAAAACATTCATTTTGATTTTGTTTAGTGTTTGTTTATGTAGCTCTTGATTTTTCCCACTGGATTATATATCCCCTAAGAAATGAATGAATCTCCTAAAGGGAAGAGGAAATTCACATTTCTCTTTATGTTAGATAGTGTCCCTACATCTACTCTGTGTTAGATTATGTCTTATATACTTCATACACATTTAATTCTCATCTTTTGTCACAGATGTTATCAACTTTTTATAGACAAAGAAGCTAAATCCCAGAGAGGATAGGTGAATTGCAAAAGGCTGTATAGCACTGGAGACAGAATTCACATCTGGTCTAATGCTAAGCCCCATAATCATAGACCTTAATTGTTATAAAGATATGGAGGGGAGAATCCAGTGTTCGCTGCATGATCACATTCTGCTGTTATTATAATTCCTTATCTTATCTAAAGTGTTTAGTGCCTGCTTCTCAAATACTAAAAGGACATATATTTAATATGGGTTATAGGTACAAAAGTATTCATTCTATTATCCAAAAGCAAATTCACAGAAAAAGAATAATTAACAATTACATTTTCAGGAAGGAGGGCAAAGCAGTTGAAGGGACAAAAGGGAAAAAGAAGAGGAAGGGAAGGGAAGCTATTTTGCTGACCTGAAATACTATTAATATAATTTACAGCACTAATGAACACGAACACTTATGGAAGCACCGTAAGAAACACAGAATTGGCCAGTCATGGTGGCTCACACCTGTAATCCAAGCACTTGGGAGGCCAAGGCGGGGGGATCACCTGAGCTCGGGAGTTCAAGACCAGCCTGACCAACATGGTGAAACCCCGTCTTTAAAAACAAAAAAAGAAAGAAAGAAACACAGAATTAGCTTCTGCCTGGAGGAAAGAAAAGGTCAGCAGAGAAATATGTCACAGATCACCAGGAAACACCAACATTGATAGACCCAGGTGCAGTCAAGCATAGGAAGCATTCCAAAGACAGATGAGTTTCAAGCAAAATATTAATAAAATAAGGAGTAGCAGTGAGGATAAACTGGAATGCATTGTCACTGCTGGTGAACTTCAGGTAAGTCTGACAAACCAGCGGCTTTTGGAACTCCGTTTTATTTTTATTTATTTATTTTTGAGATAGTCTTGCTCTGTCACTTTAGCTGGAGTACCGTGGTAAAATCACGGCTCACTGCAGCCTTGAATTCCTGGGCTCAAGCAATCTTCCTGCCTCAGTCTCCTGAGTTGCTGGAAACTACAGGCAATGTGGCCATGCCTGAAAAATGCTATTCAAAGAACTGGTGAAAGATTGGTCCATAAGAAATGGAGCATGATAAGAAGAAAGGAGATGAACAGGACAGTTGTGAAATAAACAGGAGGAAAGGAATAGGGGAAGGAGGAAATGGGATTAGTAGAGAATATCAAAGGTATAGAAAAAAATCGGGGCCAGTGTGGTGGCTCACACCTGTAATCCCAGCACTTTGGGAAGCTGAGGTGGGCGGATCGCCTGAGGTCAGAAGTTCGACATTGTCTATTATAGGTAGCAAATATTTTTTCTAGTTGTTTTTGTTCTGTTGATAGTACTGTTTGACATAAAGAATCTTTTCATTCCTGTGTAATCAAATCTACTAAATTTTCCCTTTGTGTTTTCCTCTGTTGTTTTCTTTTCTTTGAAAAGACTTTCTCCACCCCAAGATTGGCTATATTATCTTTTAATAAGCTGGGTTTTGAAGCAGGCCAGGGACATAGATTGACCCACAGGAGGAGGGAAAGGATTTGAGTATTCAAGGCAGAAGCAACGATGGGGCTCACGCGGCCACATGTAGGAACAAGGCCCAGAGATGAGCAAATAGAAATTGGACTGTATCAGTCTATGGAAGGCAGACAAGAAGAAAATAGAAAAGCTGGGGGGCCTTGAAACCTGGGCTGTGGAGCCTGGTATTGATTTGTTAAATAGAAAATCAAGATTTATGCCAGCTTTCCCCAAAGGGGAATCCCAGATGGGAAAAGGACACTATATAAGGATACATTTGCTAGGAGGTGCACAGATGCAGGAAGCCAGAAGAGCTATGACACTGTTGCTGCAATGTAGGCCCTGGGTGATGATATATTAAATTGGCAGGACAGGCTGGAGAAATGGAATGGAAGAGGAAGAGGCAGATATGAGAAGCATTTCTGCAGGAAAAATAACAAAAACTAAATACCTGCAATAAAAATAAACCCAGGACTTTGTAACTGAGTACACTAAGAAACATACAAAGGAGAGAGTTTTAAAGGTCTCTGATGTTTGACAAAGGAGTTAAGATTTCTATGTTTCAATGGCAGCAGCCAGGTGATCTGGAAGGATAAACTGGTGTCCGGAGCAATGCAAAAGGGGAAATCTACGCTTACTGTTTGGATGCTCTTATTTTGGGCATTGGTAGAATATACACAAATATCTGTCTCTCAGCTAAGAGGAGAGAGGGCAGTTCACTAGTTGAATGAAGGAAACTTGAAATCAAGGAGAAAAACTGAGGTACTTGATTCTCCCTTCCCCAACACATGACTCTGAGCAAAGCCTGTGCCTGAAGAAGATAAAGTGGCTTTCTGTCTCCTTTAGGGTGTTTGGAACTGACTAATTAAAGAGCACAGCGCCCAGTTTGGAAATGATGGCTCAAACCTGTAATCCCAGCACTTTGGGAGGCCAAAGTGGGCAACAAAGTGAGACCCCCATCTCTATAAATAAATAAATACCACAGAGCCTAAAAGGTGTAGTTATGAGAAATGACGTCTATGTTAGTGTCAATACTTGTGGTGAGACCCTGTAAATAAGGTTGCCTGATAAAATGCACTGTTACATTTGAATTTCAGATAAATAATGAAAAATTTTTTTGGTATAAATATAACCCAAATGCTGAATGGAACATACTTCTACCAAAAAAATTTTATTCATTGTTTATCTAAAATTCATTTTTATCTTGGTGTCCTATATTTTGTATTTGCTAAATCGGGCAACCTTTCTTACAAAAGGAAATTCCAGAAGTCTCCAAGAGTATGGCAGTTTGTATCAGTGGTTGGTGGAAGCTGAGAAATGGAAAATACAGCACAAAATTTCAACTTCCCAAAGAAGAGAAGTTGCTAGTGAAGCAGTGAAGAGATGCTAGTGAAGAGATGATAAATACAGCACAGATAAATCAATCATTTAGTGTTTCTTCATCATCTGCTATGCATTCTGCTGGGTACTTTGGGGGCTTGACTCAAGGAGATTACAGTGAGTTGTAAATTAATTCCAGTAGGCAGTCACTGTACAAAAATGTATTGTGGACATACTACGTGCTGGGTTCAGGCCTTGGTACTAAATTGTCAAGTAAGGAAAATTGTGCTGGAGCTTACAAAAAAAGGGGACTCTAGGCTAACTCACGAAAAACAAACAATTTGAGGTGAAGTCTATTTGGAAACTAAAAATGTGGCTTCTGCAGGGCATGGCGTTTCACCCCTGTAATCTTAACAGCCTGGGAGGCTGAGGCAGGGTGTTCACTTGAGGCCTGGAGTTCGAGGATATAGTAAGCTATGATTGCAACACTGTACTCCAGCCTGGGTGATGAATTGAGACCCTGTCTCAAAAAAAAAAAAAAAAAAAAAAGTGTGCCTTCTAAGAGCAACTGGGTGAACTTGGGAGATGTGGCTCCTCTACATTCATGGCTTTGCTTAGCTTCAAGAAGCAGCCATAATTCAAAGAAAGTGGCAATCAGTTGAAGGTCAAACGTTAATTAAAGAATGGAGGGTTTTAGCCAAGCCTGGAGTCACTCTGGAGTTTTTCTGATGACAGCACACTGCTGCTGTGAGAAATAGCTCATGAAACATGCCAATTATTTGCACTGATATGAGGATGAAAAGTCTGCTCTCACTACTGAGCAAAAGCATCTTCCTCTAGCCCCTTTTTTCCCTCCAAATTCTTGGATCCCTCAGATGAGATTTCTTGTGTGAAAATGTTAAGGGTACAGGTGAGCTTTTCTGATCAGGTTAAGAGATGGTGAAAGATTCCTTGCTTGACAGGCCTGGGACAGCTGACTGAAAACTTTTTTGTGTCAGAATTCTCCTTTATGTCCCCTTCTACCTTGAAATGTCAGTGGCCTAGCATCTGATGTAAGTGTGGCTGTTAGGTCATGGGACCTCTGCAGCCCATCTGATGGGAAATCTGGCACCTTACCTTACAGGACTGTATCTACTTTCTTAGGGCAAGACTGTTACAGGGCCAGAGACTAAAGGACTCACTATGGTTTTTAAGAGTGTCACAATTTATAAAGGGCTGTAACCCACATTATCTCTCCTAATACTCAGAAAAAATCCTGGGAATCATTTTCATATGGGGAATCCAAATCTCAGAGATGATATGTGATTAGTTCAAGTACACATTGCCTGAAAGTGTAAATCTCATGCTGTCCCCACATCACAGGTGCTTGTCTTCCAGGTGATTCCTTGTAAACATAGCTATAAAACACTGTTTCTGGCAACTGTCTGGGAACTCTAGTGGATATGAGAAATTATTATCAAGGGATTTGGCCTCTCTGTTCTTTCTCTGATAATGGAAACTATCATTGCCTGAGTGTGGTAGCTCATGCCGTAATCTCACCACTTTGGGAGGCTAAGGCAGGAGGATTGCTTGAGGCCAGGAGTTTCAGACCAGCCTGAGACCTTGCCTCTTTAAAAAGAAAAAGAAAAAAGGAAAAAAATGATTATTTACTGAGCATATTCTGTGTACTATGCATCATTGTGCTAAGTAGTTAACAGTAACCATCTATTTAATCTTCACTACAATAGCATGTATGAGTGTGTGTATATTTGTATATGTGTATGACTTGCTCAGCTTCACCTACAAGTAATTGATTGGGCCAGAATTCTAGCATTCTAGCCCAGGATTGTCTGACCCTAAAGCCATTATTATACACTTTCATTTTTCCTTTTTCTAGACTAATGTTTCTATCTTTGAAAAATGCACAAAGTGCCATTCAAACATGCTTTCACGTTTTGTTTTCTTCTGTCACAGACATAAAACAGTACAAACTTATGATCCCTAAAAGGACTCTCAAATTTATTTCACAAAAATAAAGTCTAAACTTAAGAGGCCTTTTGGGGATCATAGTTTTGTACTATTCTGTGTCTGTGGCCAAGAAAATCATTTGCAAATGTGTTTTTAGGGTCATGTTTATATTTCTGCTTTAGGTCAAGATAGGTTTGTTTAAGCTAAGATCTCCAAAGTTTAACCATTGATTCATTCAGGTTTTAAACATGTTCCTTTCTAAAGCAGCATGAGACCTGCTCATCCCCAAGAATGTTACAGTCTTTCTAGTGCCCAACTTTAATAGTCTACCACAATTTCTCAATTAGATGTGGATGGCCCATTTTTTTGAACTTCAGATAGAATTTTCATGGTCGACATCTCATGGAAAGCTCAGTTTTTTGTTTACATCCTCTCACCTTCCAGTGAAGACTATGTGTGGATTTTCCTGAAGCTTTAAGATGAGGAATGAGCTAGCAATAAAGATAGGGGTCCTGGAGCAGAAATGAGTGTGGGTGCAGCTCCTGACTGGGAACATTCAGACCAGAGCTTCTGTGTGCTCACCCCTCCGCTTATTTGATTAACAAGTACTTACTGAATAACTGCAATGCATCATACTAGCTGTACAGGAACTCTGACCATTTCCTCCTAACATATGAGAATAGACAGACAAGTTAACAGGCTATTTTTAGTTTCTTCTTCCTACACAAAATGCCTGAAAAGTATAGAGGGTCAGTACTCCTGATCTGCAGGTTGGAGACTGTTGAATTTGTTTTTTAAGCTCACCTATGGGTTTTGACTATTTGCTTGGTGATGTAGTAAATATTTTTATGGTTTTTGTTTTTTTGTTTGTTGAGATGGGGTCTTGCTAAGTCACCCAGGCTGGAGCGCAGTGGCACAATCTCAGCTCATTGCAACCTCCGCCTCCCAGGTTCAAGTGATTCTCCTGCCTCAGCTTCCCAAGTAGCTGGGACTACAGGCACACAGCACCACACCCGGCTAATTTTTGTATTTTTAGTAGAGGCAGTGTTTTGCCATGTTGGCCAGGCTGGTCTGGAACACCTGATCTCAAGAGATCTACCCGTCTTGGCCTCCCAAAGTGTTGGGATTACAGGCATGAGACACTGCACCCTGCTATGTTAAATATTTTTATATTCATCATCCAAGATTCTGTTTTTTCCCTTGTAAAAGCGAAGTAGCTACCTCATGGTTTACATTAATGAGATGATAATAGCTACAATTAGTTGAGAGGAAACCTTGTGTCAGGTACCATAGTAGGCATGGCAATCATTTCATTTAATCCTTATGAAAATCGTGAGGTGGGTACTCTTGTTAGCCCCATTTCACAGATGGGCACACTGAGGGTCAGACAGACTAAGCAAATTGCCCAAGCCCATAAGGAAAGTAAGTGACAAGTTTGGACTCTACTTTAGTTTGGTCAGAGGTTGAAGTCATGTACTGAACTACTAAGACACGGTGACTTCATAAGAAAAGTATAGAAAGTTTTGAATGCACTGTTTGGCAATGGCTGCTATCTGTTCGTCTGAAACCAATTTTGCAACACTATAGATACATAGGTTTTAAAATCAAAATTGAACTTTTTCTCTGTTCAACAACATTGGATAGGTTCATTCTTGACCAAACAGAAAAGCAAGGCCATCTTTGGGGGCTTAGAAAGTGAAAGTGAATACATTTCCACTTCAAGTTTCCTCTTTGCTTTCAATAAATTTTTTTTTTTTTAATATATATACAGTCTCGCTCTGTCACCCAGGCTGGAGTGCAATGGTGCAATCTTGGCTCACTGCAACCTCTGCCTCCCGGGTTCAAGCTATTCTCCTACCTCAGCCTCCCAAGTAGCTGAGATTACAGGCACACAGCACCACGCCAGCTAGTTTTTGTATTTTAAGTAGGGACGGGATTTCGCCATGTTGGTCAGGCTGGTGCTTCCATTAATTCTTGTTTATTATTATTATTATTTTTATTTTTAAATAAAAAAAAAAAAACGGGTTTAACCATGTTGGTCAGGCTGGTCTTGAACTCCCAATCTCAGGTGATCTGCCTGCCTTGGCCTCCAAAGTGCTTGGATTACAGGCTTGAGCCACCACGCCCTGCCAATTCTTGTTTATTATTATTATTTCCTTTTCTGGTTAAAAATAGGTCTTGGTGACCTTTGGAAGTGACCTTGATGAGGAAAAATTCACCGAAGGGCAATGTATAGCCTGAACTGAAGGTGAGAAGGACAGAGAGTGGGAAGATAGTGGGAAGATAAATCTTCCAGAGAGTGGCAGATTTATTTATTTATTTGTTTATTTTTAAATTCTGGCCTTTATGCAGATGAAGAATTAATATTTATTAAGCTCCTCTACATGCTAGTCATCTTAAGTATGTTATTCACTCATTTTGCTCAACAAGATTTATTATTACTAGAGGCTGAGTGTGGTGGCTCATGTCTGTAATTCCAGCACTTTGGGAGAATGAGGTGAGAGGATCACTTGAGACCAGGAGCTTGAGATCAGCCAGGGCAACATAGTGAGATCCCATCTGTACAATAAACTTTTTTTTTTTTGAGACAGTCTCGCTCTGTTGTCCAGGCTGGAGTGCAGTGGCACAATCTTGGCTCACTGCAACCACCACCTTTCAGGTTCAAGTGATTCTCCTGCCTCCGCCTCCCAAGTAGCTGGGATTACAGACATGCACCATCATACCTGGCTACTTTTTGTATTTTTAGTGGAAGAGTTTCACTGTGTTGGCCAGGCTGGTCTTGAACTTCTGACTTCAAGCGATCTACCCACCTCATCCTCCCAAAGTGCTGGGATTACAGGCATGAGCCACCTCACCTGGCCAAGAAATTTTTAGAAAAGTAGTCAAGCATGGTGACACATGCCTGTAGTTACAACTTCTTGGGAGGCTGAGATAGGGGATGGCTCGAACCCAGAAGTTGGAGGCTGGAGTAAGCCATGATTATGCCACTACATTCCAGACTGGGTAACAGTACAAGACCTTAGCTCTAAAAAAAAAAAAAAAAAAAAAAATGTCCCTGGAACTGTGCTGATGATGACCTGTCAATTTTTCACAAGAATATTGCAAAATGAGGACACAAAGCCTTGAAGAAGTTAAGTAATTTGCCCAAGGTCATGTGACTGGTTGTTGACAAAACCTGGTTTTAAACTCAGGCTAATCTGATTTCTATCTGTGCTATTTCTATCACACCTTTCTGCTTTGTCCAAGTGGTCCTAGGAAAGGAATTCTCTGAGATTCTAAGTTGATAAGCCCAAAGGCTGAGAATAAATGGATAGATTCACCTCCCTACTGTTCTTGCATTGGCTGACTCATGCTTTCAGAGAAGCTGGGAAATTAGGGGAGACCAATAAAAGAGTGTCTTTATCAGGAAACTAAATGTTTCTTTAAGCACTGTTCTAGAAAATTCCCAGTAAATTTAGAGTGCCCTTTAAGAGCTTGTAATGCTCTGGAAAGTCTCTCAATACCAGTTTTCCAGAGGCTGGAAGCTTCGCTGTTGAGTGTAGTGTTTGCAGCACATTACAGAGGCAGGTCACTAGAGCTAGAGGGGACACATGCATCACTGACATGTGATGGGAATCCTCCAGGGGCAAACAGCCTGGAGCCAACTTCTGCTCTGAGCAGTCTAAATGGAGCTAGAAACAAGAGCCATTTGGTAAAACATTTCACAGGATAAACTGCAGGGTCTGTTTCACACTTAGCCCTGTCAGTTCTGCGAAGAGGCAAGTGCTTGTAGAAAGTTTTGAATTATTCTCTCATGCTCTGGAAAACCAAACACCATCGAAGAAAACAGCCTGCTCCTGAATTCTGCAGCTGCAGTTTTTACACTCACCATCCTGGTTTTTACTTCTTAAATTGCTTGGTGTGATGAGGACACAAATCGAAACAGTCACCCTTTTAGAAAAGATGGCAGGTTGTGGCATTTACAATCATAAATATCTGATTGCTTAAAGAAAATCATCTAACTGTTCAAGTCAATAAACTTTTACTGAACACTTGTCATGTGCCAGTCACTGTGATAGTGGCTGATGATGAAGTGAGGGATGGCTCTTCTCTTTAAGAAGCTTTCAGTCTAGTGGGGAAACAGCACAGGCATGAATGATACTTGGAATACTATGGGATATCTTTTACAGCTAAGATTCTTTCCAGGCAGGCTGGAGGGAGCTGGTGTCAGATAGGTGTGGGTTCACAGTCCCTATTGCTTCTAACAATAAAAGGACCTCAACCAGATAATCTCACCCATCATAAATTTACCTCTTTGTTAGAGTAAACAATGCCATCTCCTAGGACTGTTTTGAGATGCAGCACAAACATTAAGATTGATATATGAGATGCACCAGACTCATATCATCAAGGTGATGTGCCATAACTTGCTTAATCATTGCTCTATTAAAAAAAAAAAAATGTGCCTGATGAAAAAACTTTGCCAGAGTGGTCTCTCTACCACTCTGAAGCCCTTGTTCCTTCTCACCTCCTCAGAGGCAACCACTCCCTTTAATCACTCATATATCACTCCAGAGATATTTTAATATTTAATATATGTATATATTTTTTTAATTTTATAAAAATTATAACACATTACATACATTCCTCTGCACTTCACTTTTAAACTTTATTTCAGAGATCTTTCTATATCAGTACACACACATTGTATCTTTTTTTTTTTTTTTGAGACAGTCTCCCTCTGATGCCCAGGTTGGAGTGCAGTGGCCCCAGTCTTGGCTCACTGCAACCTCCATCTCCTAGGCTCAAATGATTCTTGTGCCTCAGATTCCTGAGTAGCTGGTATCACAGGCGTACATCACCATGTCCAGCTAATTTTTATATTTTTAGTAGGTGCAGGATTTCACCATGTTGCCCAGGCTGATCTTGAGACTCCTGGCCTCAGGTGATCCACCTGCCATGGCCTCCCAAAGTGCTGGGATTAAAGTTGTGAACCAGTGCACCCAGCATGCATTATTCTTTTTAATGGCTCTGTAGGATTACATTTTATGGATACAATGCAGTTTATATAACCATCGCTCTGTTGGCTATTTCCCATCTTTTGGGATGCTTATGATGCTGCAATTAATATTCTTTGTATATATATTTTCATGTGTATTTCTGTAGGATAAATTAAATGCTGGGTCCAAGTTTTGGTAATTCTTGATAAATATTAAGAAATTATTCTCTAGGTCAAATGCGGTGGCTCACGCCTATAAATCCCAGCACTTTCGGAGGCCGAGGTGGGTGGATCACCTGAGGTCGGGAGTTTGAGACCAGCCTGGACAGCATGGTGAAACCCCATCTCTACTAAAAATATAAAAATTAGCCAGGTGTGGTAGTGCTCACCTGAAATCCCACCTACTCAGGAAGCTGGGCACGAGAATCTCTTGATCCTGGGAGGCAGAGGCTACGTCTAGCCAAGGTTGTGCCACTGCACTCCAGCCAGCGAGACTCTGTCTCAAAATAAATAAAATTAAATAAAAAGCCAGTTATAGATCTTTTGTTTAGAAAGTTTGCCGTAACCTAATCCAATCACAGAAAATGGAAGAACCTGATAGAAGGGTGTGGTAAACATGGAACATGCTGTTTGACTTTGGAGATGCAAGAGGAAGGAAACAAGATTCTTGCAATATAAAGACTGGTCATTAAAAGTATTTAGGCAAGAAATGTTGACTCATAATCAGAACTGTGTTTTGAGAAGCTCTGGACAGTGTGGAAGATGGATTGGAAGTGACAAGACTAGAGGGAGTGAAAAAAATTAGTTAAAAAGTCATTGAAATCCTGAACTGAGGATTCAGGAAAGAATGAAGATTATGAAACCAACTTGACAGCATTGTAGAAGCCAAATCAAAAGTACCTGATGACCCAGTAAATGTCAGGTAAGGACAGAGAGAAATTATTTAGGCAAATGAATGGCTTAAAGAGAAAGGGAATACATGGTAGGGAATTTACTCTCTGATATTACTAAACGCCTACTAAACATGAACACTTACTAAGCAAGGGTTTATGTTAGTTATGTATACATTTACATACATGGAAATTGAATGAGTGAAAATATACACATTGCATTTATCCAATTTCACAGCATCTTTATTAGGGAAATATTATAATCTATTTAAGAATGAAAACTTTAGAAAAGTAACATGTGCAAAATAAAAAACTATTAGATTTCTCGAAAAGATTCATATCAGAGGCCAGGTGTGGAGCTCCACACCTATACTCCCAGCACTTTGGGAGACTGAGGTGGATGGATCATGAGGTCAAATGTTCAAGACCAGCCTGACCAACACGATGAAACCCCATCTCTATTAAAAATACAAAAATTAGCTGGGTGTGGTGGCATGGGCCTGCAATTCCTACTACTCAGGAGGCTGAGGCAGGAGAATCACTTGAACCTGGGAAGTAGAGGTTGCAGTGAGCCAAGATCTCGCCATTGTACTCCAGTCTGGGCGACTGAGTAACAGTCCATCTCAAAAAAAAAAAAAAAAAAGATTCATATCAGAATTCAAAATCAGTCATATCTTATAGGAAAACCGATGATTTTATTTATTTATTTATTTATTTTTTCTTTTTTAAAGATGGGGTTTCACCATATTGCTCAGGCTAGTCTCGAACTCCTGACTTCAGGTGATCCGCCCGCCTCAGCCTCCCAAAGAGATGGGATTACAGGCGTGAGCCACTATGCCGGCTCTATTTTATTTTAGTTTAGACAGGTTCTCACTATGTTGCCCAGGCTGGTCTTGAATTCCTGGGCTCAAGTGATCCTCTCACCTCAGCCTCCTAAAGTGCTGAGATTACAGGTATGAGACACCATACCTGGCCACCAATGCTCTTTATACTAGTTCAAATTACCTAGATTTAAATAAAACATTCAGGGAGAAAAATTATCTTACATCATGCAGGGAAGCAAAATGCCCACAACACTTGCAAAAGGAATTATTCCCTGAGCTATCATCAGTTTCCTTTAAATATGACAATTCTTAGAGAAGCCCATTATAATTTACAGCTGTCTCCAATTCTGAATTGACCAGGGTTACCCTCTTTACAGAAAAAAATCACTCTTCTCCCCTTGTTGTTTTCTGCAACTCATTTGTGAAAACCCAGCAAATTGTATTAAGACTTTTGATACTGTAAATTCAGTCCTATTCAAATGTTGGATTAAAATGCCTCATCAAGAAGATAATATCTTCATTAAATATATTGACTGTTAAATAGGATGAGGATTTTGAACACGTAATTAACATAACTATTAATACTTTGGAAGAGTAGTAGACTGTTGTCCATTTTTTAAAAGCTTGATTATTTGGAAATGGATATTATAGTTGTGTCTGTAAAAGCAGACTTTTTATCATTGCCTATCTTGGATACATAACATATTTCTATTTCACTTGTAACATTTATCAACATTTATCAACTTCCTTCCATATGTGTTATTACTGTTATTCTCAGCCTTTTCAATGAATAAATGCTTTTGTAATGGTAACCAGCAAGTGCTTGCTGAGTCTAGCAAAGTGATTGATTACATAACTGTTTAGTATATTGCTTCCAAAATGAATCATACACTTGATATAATAATTTCCTAAAAAGACAAGTTTTTTTTTTTTTTTTTTTGGTTGGGTGTGGTGGCTTATGCCTATAATCTTAGCACTTTGGGAAACTGAGAGCCTAGGAATTCTGTGCTGCAGAAAGCCATGATCCCACCACTGCACTTCAGTAGGAACAGAGTGAGACCTGCCTCCAAAAAAAAAAAAAAAAAAGCATTAAACCAAAATGAAAATTTGAATTGATACCATCATTGCTCAGCCACTTTCTGGGAGACTGGAGTCGAGGGTTATGAGTCAGTCATTATGGCAGGTGAAGAAATTAATGAAAAAATTAATGAATATGGCAGGTGAATTAATTAATATCAAGTAGAAATTCATGAATATTTGTCAACCTTTGAGAATTACATTGGTGCTGGGGATGATATGCTAAAGACCATGATGTCTGTTTCTTGAAATGAGTTGTTGCAGAAGTTGGACTCACCTGAACAAGTGAAAGTGGATTTAGTTTCTGTCTATACATTAAATTTAAAGTTTTGTGTTTATTTGTCAACTAAAGGAATTAATCCTAAGGAACATTTAGTAAAGCAGGAAGAAACTGGAAAGAATCCGAATATATATGAACACAATAAAGGAAATAATGGAAAAAGGCTGGCAAGCTGGATAGAGGTACATCTTCACGATTTGTTAAAAAAAATGCCCTCTGGGGCTGGGCGTGGTATCTCACCCCTGTAATCCAAGCACTTTGGAGGTCAAGACAGGCAGATCATCTGAGGTCGTGAGGTCAAGACCAGCCTGAACAACATGGTAAAACCCCGTCTTTAAAAAAAAAAAAAAAAAGAAAGAAATGCCCTCTGGGAATTGAAACCTCAAAATGCAACATTAAACTGTAGGGACTAAACTCTTCAGTGACTTAAGAAGTTAGTAAAAGCTAGAAAAAAACAAAAGGAAAAAAAAATGAAAAAATATTGTTTTTTAAATTAAAAAAAGCAAACAAAAAAAGAAAAAAACAAAAAGAAAGAAAAAACAAACAAAAAACAAAAAAAGCAAACCAAAAAAAAGAAAAAAAGTAATAAAAGTTAGTAAAAGCTGGGTGCAGTAATCTCAGCATTTTGGGATGCTGTGATCCCAGCACTTTGGGATTGCTTGAGCCCATAAATTTGAGACCAGCCTGGCCGACATGATGAAACTCTGTCTCTACAAAAATTCGCTGGGTGTGGTGGTGCACGCCTGCAATTCCAGCTACTTGGGAGGCTGAAGCACAACAGTTACTTGAACCTGGAGGTTGTAGTGAGTGGAGACTGTGCCACTGCACTCCAGCCTGGGTAACAGAGTGAGACCTGCCTCAAACAAAAACAAACAAAAAAAGTTGTTAACAGAGACCGAGCACAGCAGCTCATGCCTGTAATCCCAGCCTTTGGGAGGCTGAGGCAGGAGAAACGCTTGAGCCCAGGAGTTCAAGACCAGCCTGGACAACATAGGAAGACCTTGTCTCTACAAAAAATGGAAAAAATTAGCCGGGCATGACACATGCCTGTAGTCCCAGCTGCTGGAGAGGCTGAGGCAGGAGGATCACTTGAGCCCGGGAAATCAAGGCTGCAGTGAGCTTTGATGGTGCCACTGCACTCCAGCCTGGGAAACAGAGTGAGACCCTGTCTCTAAAGACAAAACAAAAAACAAGACACAAACAAACAAACAAAGTTGTCAAACAAAAAAGTAAACATTAACTTTTTGGTTTTGATGTACACATATTCAAAAAGTATGTCTTTTTTCACAAAATAAATAATTATATGGCAGTACAAGGTTTAAATATATTCTTTTTGAATTCATACATAAATATGCAGTTAAATTTTTGTTTGTTTTTGAGACAGGGTCTGATTCTGTCACCCAGGCTGGAGTGCAGTGGCATGAGTATGGCTCACTGTAACCTCAACCTCCTGGGATTAATTAATCCTCTTATCTCAGCCTCCCACGTTTCTGGGGCTACAGGAACATGCCACCATGCCCTGCTAATTTTCGTATTTAAAATTTTTTTGTAGAGATGGGGGTTTCGCCATGTGTTGCCCAGGCTGGTCTCCATCTCCTGGGCTCAAGTGATTCACCTGCGTTGGCCTCCCAAAGTACTGGGATTACAAGCATGAGCCACCTTGCCCAGCCAGGAAAGAGACTTTCCAAAACAGTTGTCCCTTTCTCCAAGCTTCCCCAGAGAAGGGAGTGAATCTTGATTATCTACGTTTCCTAGGGTCCCCCACAGTACCTGACAATGAGCAGAGTTTGTGGAATGAATTGAATAAATGAAATGACTGCCATGGGAGGTAGTGAGTTCTCTACCACTGGAAATAGTCAGGAAATTATAATGAAACTGAGAATACATCAGGTTAGAGATACTTGATTACATTTTTGGTCTCTTCTAATGAACTATGATTCTTATATTCTAAGATTTCCAAGAAGTTTGCAAATCTTTAGAATAATATGATTAACCTGTTCTCTGCCACATATTTGATCTCCAAAATATATCTCCAGTCTATCTACTTCTCTCTACCTCTGCTGTCACTCTCTTAGCCCAAGATATCAACTTTTGTTACTGGACGCCTAAAGATTTTCTTGATTCACTTTTGCAGCCAATGTAATCTTTTAATGTTGTAGTCAAATTAGATTTAAGCAGAGGGCTCTCCTGCTTAAAATCTCTTGATAGAAATCAGTGAAATAAAAAACAGGCAGGAAAAGAAAATTATGTGTTGTTTAAAGATTATATAAATTGCTTACCTGATAAAAACAAGAGAATCAACTGAAAAACTATTACAAACAAGAATTTTTTTTTTTTTGTTCAGTGGTTGGATTACAGAATTAACTCACAGAATGACTGGTCATGGTGGCTCATGCCTATAATCCCAGCACTTTGGGAGGCCAAGGCAGGAGGATTGCTTGAGCCCAGGAGTTTGAAAACTAGCCTGGGCAATATAGTGAGACCTCATCTTTACAAAACTAAAACAAAAAAATTTGCTACATGTGGTGGTGCACACCTGTGGTTCCAGCTACTTGGGCAGCTGAAGTGGGAGGATCTCTTGAGTCCAGGAGGTTAAGGCTGCATTCAGCCATGTTCGTGCCACTGCACTTCAGTCTGGGCAACAGAGTGAGATCCTCTCAAAGAAAAAAAAAAAAAAAGTGAAAACAAAAACAAACCAAAACAAACAAAAAACCCAAAATTAACTCACAGAAAAGTTAACATGTGACATTCAAGCAAACAATGACCAGTTTGGAAACATAATGAAGAAAATAACTTTATTAACAATACCAACAAAAAAGATAAATGTCTAGAAATAAATTGATAAGAAATGCACAAGATCTATATTAAAGTATTAAGTGACACAAACAATTTGAACCATTAGAAAGGTAGTCCTTGGCCAGGTACAGTGGCTCACGCCTATAATCCCTGCACTTTGGGAGGCTGAGGCGGGCAGATCACCTGAGGTCTAGAGTTCAAGACTAGCTTGCTCAATATGGTGAAACTCTGTCTCTACTAAAAATTCAAAAATTATCCAGGTGTGGTGGCGCATGCCTGTAGCCCCAGTTATTCAGGAGGCTGAAGCAGGAGAATCAGTTGAATCCAGGAGGGGAAAGTTGCAGTGAGCTGAGATTGCACCAGTGCACTCCAGCCTGTGTGACAGAGTGAGACTCTGC
>NW_016107489.1:2375393-2382189 GCF_001604975.1 Cebus imitator
AAAAATGAAATCAAATACACATAGGAATTTATTATATTATAAAGGTCTCATTTCAAATTATTAAGGAAAGATGGCTTATTTAATAACTGTTACATAAAAATCAGGACACTCATCTGGGAAAACAATTAGTTTATAGCTGCACTTCATCCTCAATACTCAAAATAAATTCCAGATAAATGAATGATTTAATCATTATTTTTAAAGTTCTTATAGAAAGGAGGAGACATTTTAGAATGTCAGAGTGAGGAAGAGGAAGAAATAAGCTGTAATTATTTATAAATGATATAGTTACATACATAGAAAAACCAAAAGAATCTCCAGATAAATTAGAATTAAAAAGTGAATTTAAGAAGGCTGCTGAATAAAGGACCAATATGCAAATCAGTTCTATTTCTACATACCAACAATAAACAGTTAGAAAATTAAAAACAAAGATATAATTTCTACAGCATCTGAAGTTTCAAACAGGAATAAATTCACACAAAGAAAACGTACACTACCTGTACATAGAAAACTATAAACCTTATTGAGAGAAATTAAAGAAGACCTCAACTTGTCTCTGCAGCCTGTTCCCAGAAGTGCTACTGCTTGTCGCGAGCATATGGCTTCAAGGTTACTCCACAGAGCCAGTATTGGCCTTGCAGACCCTGAGGGCCTATGGTTCCAGTGGGGTGGCCTTGATGTGCTTCATGACATCTGGAGGTGGTGTTCCTACAGATGATGACAGTTGTCTGGACTGGAGATGTGGGTCATGATGGCTGCATAGAAGGAACTGGACCTATACAATACACTACTCCCAAAGAAGTTTCTGGCACCAAAGAAGACCCTAATTTGTCTCCTCCATCACCAACAAGGGAATAGTTGGCTGCATCTGTGAAGAGTACAGCAGTGCTGGCTTCTGGTTTTGGTTGCACAAAGGTGAGACCCAGCAATGATCTAACTGTGAAATCCATTATCATCTGGTGCCTCACCAGTTGACCCACTGAGCCTCTCCACTAAGTTGCTCAAAATGCACTGTAAAGTTTCCTCTTTCCAATAAAGACTAGACCTAACCCACCTAAAAAATAAGAACTAAATAAAGGAGAGGCTATACCATATTCATGAATTGGAAGACCCAATGACACTAAAGATACAGATTCATCCCAAATTATCTATAGATTCAATACAATCCTAATCCAAATCCCAAGAGGACCTTGTTTATGAGACTCCATAAGGTGATTCTAAAATTTATAGAAACATTGAAAGGACCCAGAATGGCAAAGAAATTTTAGAAAAGGAATAAGATAGGAGTAATTGTCCTATTGAATAGCAAGACTTACAAAGCTGTAGTAATTAAGTCAGTATGGTGATGTTGCAAGGTTAGAAAATACAGCAATAGAATAGAATACTAAGCCCGGACATGAACTTCCATAAGGACATCTAATTTATGACAAAAATGACACTTCGGTACAGTAGGAAAAGGAGAGTTTTTCAATAAATGATGCTGGGCTGTTAGATATCCAAATGCTAAAAAAGAAACAGACAATACAAAAACTCCATGTGTAGTATATTCCTAAATATGTAGGATAGAACAATACATGTTATAGGAGATCACATAGGAGAGTATCCACTTGAAACAGATGAAAAGTTCTTAAACATAACCAAAAAAAGCACAATACAAGAAAAGACTGATAATTTGACTACATGAAAATAAAGAGCTTTATTCATCAAGAGATATAGCATTAGGAAAATGAAAAAGCAAACTAGAGTGAGAGAAGATATGTGCAACACATATAATCTACTAGGACTCATATATCCCTAGTATGTAAGAAAACAGATACAAATCAATAAGAAAAAGTTGAGAACATCTAATTTTATAAGTGGGCAAAAGTCTTAGGCACTTTATAAAAGAAGATATCCAAATGACCAATGAATGTCAGTATTCAGGGAAATGTTAATTAAAACCACAATGAAATATGACTATGCACCCACTCAAGAGTACAGACAATCTCAACTGTTGGTGAAGACATGAAACAACAGCTCTCATACATTGCTAATGGGAATGTAAACTGGTAAAACCAATGGGGACAACTCTCTATATTAGCTACGGAAGTTGAATATATACATCCCTACAACCCAGCAATTCTACTCCTAGTAATGTACCGGATAAGAATGCATGGACACGTACATCAAGAGACATAAACAAGCATACTTATAGCAGCACTCAGAATTATTCATAGCAGCAAAAAACTGGAAACAAGTAACATCATTATAAATAGTAGAATGAATAAATAAGAGCTAGCATATTTTTACAACACAGGACCACAGTGAAATAATAAACACACAACAACATATTGAGCTAAAGAAGTCAAATGTAAAATAATATTACTACATGAATGATTCCATTCTTAAAGTTCAAAAACAAGCAAAAATTAAACTGTCACGTTTAGGAACGCATGTGATAAAATTAGAAAGAAAAGCAAGAAGTTATTACCATAAAATCCAGTGGTTATGTGTTGATGGGAGTGAGAGGGCACAAGGGGGCTACGAGGATGCTACCAGTTTTTTGTTTGTTTTTTTACAAACCCTTGTGTCAAAGGCTGACGTTGAATAGTTCACAGTGAGGGAGCTCCTCTGCTTCATACGAAATCCTGACCCAAAAGCCCATTTCTTGATATTGGTGATGGTTACATGTGCTTGCTTTTGATCATTTACTGACTTATGTATTTTTGTCTTATCGATTTTTCTGTATATGCATTACAATTAGCAATTTGAAAACAGATTTTTAAAATCCTCTCTCTAGAGACAAAGCAAATACGGCAAAATGTCAACAATTGCTGCAATAAGATGAAGAGTATATGAGTAATCTGTTCTTCAACTTTCCTGTAAGTTTGAACATTTTTTTAAAAGTTGGAGAAAAAACTCTTCTGATTTAAATTCTCCGGCAGCCGGTGACCCATTTCAAAACTCTTAAAGGAATTTGCAGCAAATTCCTTTAAAGTGTTGTCTATACTCTGAATCTCCAGTTTCTTTTCTCTAACTCTCTCCTGAACAATTCCTACCCAGGTTTGTCTCCACAATAGCAGAAACTGTTCTTCTCAAGGTCATTGATAACTTCCCTATGGCTAAATCAAATGATCATGTCTTGGGCCGTGCACTGTGGCTCATGCCTGTAATCCCAGCACTTTGGGAGGCTGAGGCAGGCGGATCACTTGAGGCCAAGAGTTGGAGATCAGCCTGGGCCAACATGTTGAAAACCCTGTCTCTACTAAAAATACAAAAATTAGCTGGATGTGGTAGCACACGCCTGTAATCCCAGCTGCTCAGGTGGCTGAGGCAAGAGAGTTGCTTGAACCCGGTAGGTAGAAGTTGCAGTGAGCTGAGATCATGCCACTGCACTCCAGCCTGGGTTACAGAGTGAGACTCTGTCTCAAAAAGCGAACAAACAAACAAAAAGCAAATGATCATGTTTCAGTCCTCATCTTTATTTACTATCTGCAGCATTTTACATGGTTGCTCTCTCGTCTCCCTGAAATATTTTCCAGCTTTCAGGACATGTGCCTAATTTTTCTTTTACTTTTCTCAAAGGTCCTTGTCATTCTCCTTTCCTGGTCTTCTTCCTGACCTTTAAATATTGAAGTGGCCCAGGATTTTGCTCCTGGGCAGCACGTGGACACTTCAAACATTTACTTAAATGTAAGTTTTTCAGGGAAGCCTTATCTGGCCACTCTTATCTAAAAATATAATCCTACACTTATTAACCCCTTTCCTTGGTTTGTTGTAGTCTCCTTAGCACTATCTAAAATTATGACCTATTTTACTATTTTGTTTATTCCCTATCTTCCCCACTAGGATATAACTTTCAAGAGGAAGAGATTTTTATGCTTTGTTACTGCTCAATGCCAGCATCTAGAACAGTGCCTGGCACACATTAGGCACTCAATTAGTGTTTGTTGAGTGCATAATGAGTTGTACTTAAAGTAAAATCTATAATCCTAGTTTACAAAACCCTGCTTAATTCATCTTCTGATATGTTTAGAGAAATGAAAGGAGTTGAGGCTTCTGCCAGCCTCTCTCCTTTCATTTCTCTAAATATATCAAGCTCTTCTCGAACGCAGAGGCCTTGCATTTAACCTTTCCCCGCTGAGAAACCTCTTTCCTGGCTCTTCATGTAACTGGCTTCTCATTCTTCAGAACTCAGTTTAAATTTCTCTCCTCAGAAAGGTCCACTCTGACCACCCCATCTCTCTTGGCGTCCGTCTCTGCCCAATTACACCATCCAGATATATTTTCTTTGTAGTACTCATCATAATTTTCTTGTTAACTTATTTGATGACATATTTTTTTGTCTGTCTACCCTGGTGGAATGTAAGTCTGCCTATCTTTCTCAGCAATATATCCCCAAGATCTAGCACAGGCCTGGAACATAGTTGTTGCTCAATACATGGCTATTAAATGAATGAATAAAGGAATATGTAAATAAATGAACAAAATAACTTTCTCAGTGCTTAGGGCAGGGTTTGAATATACATAAAGAACCAATGCCATCACTCACTATCTAGAAGGAGACAAAGGGAATTTGTTCTGATGTATCAAGAGCCCAAGTATGAAATATTCAGCATTCCTTTGGAGCCAACTGCCTTGCAAGATTCTTTTTCCCTCTAAATAGTCTGACCAGTTAATGAGGTATAAAGAGTCAATGTGGAAATAGTCTACCTGCACCAAATGGACTCCTTTGATGTACTAATCAGAGACGGACTGAAATGCTTGGTTATGGACAATTAAGGACAGCTGGCCTTTGAGAGCCTATAATGTGTGCTTGAAGCAACAATGGCTGTGTGGGAATAGAAGTGGGAAGGTGGCTTCCTAGTTGGGGACAAAGTACACCATGTAGTCCACCCACTTCTCCCTTTATTTTATTATTATTATTATTATGTATACAAGAACAGGTTTTACAGCAAATAAAGGTCAAGCTTAAAAGGAAAGAGAAGCCACAAAAGATAAAAATGCAATGCGGAGGCCTCAAGGTGGCTCACACCTGTAATCCCAGCACTTTGGGAGGCTGAGGCGGGCAGATCACCTGAGGTTGGGAGTTCAAGACCAGCCTGACCAACATGGAGAAACCCAGTCTCTACCAAAAATAAAAAATTAGCCTGGCGTGGTAACACGTTTATAATCCCAGCAACTTGGGAGGCTGAGGCAGGAGAATCACTTGAACCTGGGAGATGGAGGCTGTGGTGAGCTGAGATCTCACCATTGCACTCCGACCTGGGCAACAAGAGCAAAACTGTCTAAAAAAAAAAGCAATGTGGAGTGCAGAAGTTGCAGAGCACCATATTGCTTCCATGAAAAGGAGGAGCCATAAGTGGCCAGGCATTTCACTTACATGAACCCATTGAATCTTTTAATAACCCATCATACAAGGTATGTGTGTCATTCCTATTTAACAGATGAGGGAATGGAGGTTTAGAGATGTGAAGGATTTGTTCAAGTTCACACAGAAGGTGAGTAGCACCCTCTTTGAAATCCTGATCTCTCTAATGCCAAAGTTTGTGCTTTTTCCACCGTACCTAATACTCTGCCCCGTCTTCCTCCAAATGAACAGTCCAGGACCCCCAGACTATGAAGCCTAAGATGATTGCCACAGTTTCCTCTGCAATGCCATCTTGTGACATATTTCTTTCCATACTTGCATAGTGCCTGGAACATAGCTGACTCTTCAATAAAAGAGTCTATTGAATAAAATAATGAAAGAATGAACAAATGGACAAAGAAAATATTTTAAACAATGTGACTTCCTTGAAACCAGGAAAATACTTAGTTTTCCCAGGAACTAAGAGTTTTTCTTTCTTTCCACACTTAGTTCCTGGGGAATAGCACAAAAACCTGGCAAAAGAAGGCTCTAGCCAGTCTGGTGCTTTGACTCCTCTGCCCTGCTCTGGGGAACACTCTGGTTGTAAAGCGCACAGGATTATCTTCTGATGATGTAGTAGTTGCCAATAGCAATAGCTAGCACTTATTGAACACATGCCATGGGCTAAGTACAGTTGTGAACCTTTTTTTTGTAAATTCTATTTAATTCTCTTTTTCTTACTTTATTTAATTCTCCAAAGCCTGAGAGAGAGGCACATCTATTGTCTCAGTTTCACACGTAAGAGATGGGAGGTTTTGGCTTGTCTAAAAATACCAATTGCCAATTTGTAAGACAAATACTGTAAAGTCTCTTCTTTTTTCTATTCTTTACATCCCTTCTTAAGATGTAAAAATATAATCCCTACAGAAACTCACTGTTTGAAGACAGAGGCACCAGGGAAAGGTTTGTACAGTCATCCAAAATTTAGGAATCCATAAGACATTGTATTTTCCCTGGTGAATGTGGCAGGACAGGGCTGCTCTCAGAAAGAAGTGTTGCTTTTATAGATGAGAATGCATTGAATTTTATATCAAAGAGCCTAGTTTGAGTCCTAGCTCCATGAGTGACTGTGGGTACTGGCTGGCATTAACCTTGAAGAGCCTTAACTTTCGTGCATACGAAATGGAGATAATACAAATTTTTTCCCTGTGACGTTGTACTGAGGGTCAAAAGAAAGACTATGATTTGGGTAGAGTGAACCAGTCTACAAATGCGGCCTATTCTTCCTTCTGGAGAACTCTCTAAGATCAGGGTCCACCATGCAGACCCAGTAGAGAAGTCCTTGGCATCTGAGCTGCTAAAAGTAACCTTGTGTTCAGGATTGGACACAACAGTGTTGAGCCTATCAAGACCTGTTTCTGAAGAGTTTAGTTCCTCCTTTTTTTTCTTTTTTTTTTTTTTTTG
>NW_016107489.1:2382372-2389339 GCF_001604975.1 Cebus imitator
CCATGTTGGCCAGGCTGGTCTCAAACTCCTGACCTCAGATGATCTGCCTGCCTTGGCCTCCCAAAGTGCTAGGATTACAGGTGTGAGCCACCGTGCCCTGCCTAGTTCTTCATCTGGCTGATTCTCCACATGGGAGAACTAGAGGCAGGAAGTTTTCTGAAGCACCAGGACTTGGGGTCCAGGTAGGGTACTATATTCAGGGCAATAAAAAGTAGGGTGAAGGAGACAGTGAGTCTGAACATGGCATATTTCTCCATTGATTTATGTCTTCTTTAATGTCCTGAACAATGTTTTAGTCTTCCCTCTAGAGATCTATACATCTTTTGTTAGAGTCCTAGGTACTTGATATTTTTAATGCTATGATAAATCGTTTTTAAAACTTTTTAAAACTATTTGTATAGTTTTAAAACTATATAAATATAGCTGGTATATAAAATATAGCTGGTATATAAAAATGCAAATGATTTTTGCATATGATCCTTGTACTCAATAAACTTTCAAAGTTCCTCATAAGTCTAATAACATATGTAGTTGTTTTTAGATTTTGTTTCTTCCCTTTCAATCCTTGATACTTTTATTTATATGTATTTTGCTTTACTGAGCTGGCTAGGACCTCCAGGACAATGGTAAATAAAGAAGTCTCTTATTCTTGGTCTCAAAAGGAAATTTTTTTTTTTTTTTTTTTTTTTTGAGACAGAGTCTCTCTCTGTCACCCAGGCCGGAGTGCAGAGGTGTGATCTCAGCTCACTGCAACCTCTACCTCTTGAGTTCAAGCAATTCTCGTGCCTCAGCCTCCCAAGTAGCCGGGATTTCAGGCACACACCACCACAACCTGCTAAGTTTTGTATCAAAAGGAAATTTTTCATCCTTTATTAAGCATAATGACATACTTTTTTATTTTTATTTATTTTTTTCTTATTCTTTTTTTTTTAAAGACAGGGTTTCACCATGTTAGTCAGGCTGGTCTCGGAACTCTCGACTTCAGGTGATCCACCTACCTTGGCCTCCAAAGTACTTGGATTACAGGCGTGAGCCACCACGCCCAGCATAATGACTTATGTTTAAAAGATACTTCTTATTAATTAACAAAGCTCTGCTTCTGTTAGCCGTAATTTTTTTTCTTTTTTTCAGAGAAAGTCTCACTCTGTCAGCTAGGTTGGAGTGCATGGTGTAATCTCGGCTCACTGCAACCTCCGCTGCCTGGGTTCAAGCAATTCTCCTGCCTCAGCCTCCAAAGTACCTGGGATTACAGGTGCCCACCACCATGCCCGGCTAATTTTTGTATTTTTTTTTTTTTTTTTTAAGTAGAGACAGGGTTTCACCATGTTGGTCAGGCTGGTCTTGAACTCCTTATCTTGTGATTCACCTGCCTCAGGCTTCCAAAGTGCTGGGATTATAAGCATGAGCCACCATGCCCGGCAGCCATAAGTATTTTTATAGATATCCATTATCAGTTTAAGAAATCTACACTCAATTTTCCAAGAGTTTTGTTTTAATGAATAAATGTCAAACAATTTATTTTCTGTATCTATTGAAATGACCCTATGTTTTTATGACTTCAATCAGTTACGGTGAAAATTTTATATATATATACTTTTGAGGTGGAGTCTCGCTCTGTCACCCAGGCTGGAGTGTAGTAGCACGTTCTTGGCTCCCTGCAACCTCTTCCTCCCCAGGTTCAAGTGATTCTTATGCCTCAGCCACCTGATTAGCTGGGACTACAGAAGCCTGTCACCACGCCCTGCTAATTTTTTGTATTTTTAGTGGAGTCAGGGTTTTGCCATGTTGGCCAGGCTGGTGGTCTCCACCTCCTGACCCCAGGTGATCTGCCCGCCTCGGCATCTTAAACTGCTGCAACTACAGGCATGAGCCATGGTGCCCAGCCATAACTTACATTTTTAATTTTTTAAAATATTAAATGAAACTTGTATTTCTGATATACTTCATTATGATATATGCTTTGAATTTGGTTTGCTAATATTTATGACCTTTGTACCCAGGTTCAAAAATGTCAACAGTCTATATATCTCATTTATCTTGCAAAGTGGGTTTCACCACTTCCATTGTATTTGTAACTTCAAAGAGGTTGAATAACATGCCAAAGTCATATATACATAATTGGTGGCTATGCCAGGACTGGAAGTCAGGTGTGTCTAAACATGAAGTCTGTTTGTTTCCTCTAGGCCATATAGCTTCTATGAACATTTATCAAGGCTTCAAAATGCACTGCCCAGGTCCTGAATGTTTCAAAAGCACAGGACTGTGGCTGGAGGTGGTGGCTAACATTTCTAATCCCAGCACTTCTGGAGGCCAAGGCAGGTGGATTGCTTAATGCCAGGAGTTCAAGGCCGGCCTGGGCAACATAGTGAGACCCTGTCTCTAAATTAAAAAAAAAAAAGACATAGGATGAGGGAAGGAGTATGATAAGGGTGATAGCAACAGATGGTCTTGAGAGGCTGTGTTGATGTTCTGATTCATCAAAGTCAACAATAAATAATTCATCTGCACTTGAGCAGAAAATATGAACCAATTAGCTATCCAGGCAATTCAACAGAAATCAATTTTGCAAGTATGAAAAAGAGGAAAAAACAGTAATATTTTCTAGTTGAAAAATACGCCGTGAGATCATTTAGTTTACCAAGGATAATCCAAATAACTGGAATACAATGATTCAAGCTTAAAATATGGCTCCAGCTAAATGCTGTGAAGTCCAGAAAATTTGTTAGCGTAAAAGAAACAATGGGTTACATTCACGCTGACTTAAGGAAAAAGTCTTAAACATACTTCAGCTCTTCAATTTGAATAAACAGAAAACATTATTAAGGTAGAGAAAGGAATTCCAAGGCAGTATAAAAAATGCATTCATACCTGTTTTGCTGTTTTGTTTTTTTTAAACTCAAAGGAATGTGCTGAACTGATTTAGTAGGCTGTAGAGCACGAGATATCAAAGGGGTCGTGTCTCCATTCATTGAGGAGTCCCCAGTGGCATCTGCAAAAAGCTTTGGAAAGCAGAGTGTAAATCTGTGATTCTTGACATTTTTCACATGTTATTCAAAGGAATTTTACAGACACTGGCTCATAAGTTATCTCATGAAAGTAATCTTCATCTTCCTTAAGTTAACGATGCTTATTGCCCATTTTATTTTACATTATCTAGCAGACAATGTAAACAATTTATGTCTCCTTTTCCTGGGTTCTTGTCAAACCTTGCTGTATTAGTCAGGATACACTAACTCTTGCAACAAACAATTCTCACATCTTAATGATTTAACACAATAAATTTATTTCTGGCTCATATCACAGTTCAATGCACGTTTAAAGTAGTGGGAGGAAGGGAGCGCTCCGTGCACATAATGGTTCTGCTGAATCCTCCAGCAGATGAAGGAAGAATGAGAGCATGAAGAATGACAAGGAAAGTTTTACGGGTCAGGCCTGGAGGTCATATTGATCATTTCTTTCCATATTTCAATGGCTAGAACACAGCAACGTGGCTGCACCTAACAGCAAAGGAGGCCTCGAACTATAGTCCTGTGTGCTCAGGAGGAAAAGAAAAATGCTTTGGTAAACTACTTAGCCTCTACTCACTAGTATATTGAGGATTAAATAAACGCTTGAAAAGAGTTTTAGCTCAGCATCTCTATGCACATAGTGAGGGGTCAATATGATCATGAGAATATTAATCATTCTCACTTCAGAGATGAGAAGCAGGCTTCAATAGGTCATTACTTTCCCAAAATTGCATGACTAGTAGATAGCAGAACTGGGAGTAATTATTCTTCTTTTTTCTTTTACCAAAATCAGGTGGAAGAGCTCGGATTCTTTTTTTTCTTTTCTTTTTTTTTTTTGTAACATTATTCTACAATTAGGATTAATTCTTAAAAACTAGAATGTACTTTGTGTGTGATTTTCTTAAAAATAAATTGAGTCTTTTTTTTTTTTTTTCTCTTTTTCTTACTTTTGTGTAGATGCATATTTTGGTAGAATGTATTTCCTGAAGGCACTGAACAAATGTAGATTCTGCCTTTCTATGGACTGGCCATACTGTCAAAGGTTCAGATATACTTAGCTCTTCTGATTTCCCGGAAAATCATGTTGTACCTTTCTCATTTGCCACTCATAAGTGAATCTGGGCCAACCATTGCTAAAAATGGGATTGTTTATTCCCATTTTATGGTTTATGGTCACAGGTCTTGTTCCTGAGACTACTAATATCAAAAGTGGAATGTGCTTACTCTAGAGGTATACAAGACAATTCACTGAAGTGTGGTAAGAATTTTCATAACTTCTACTTATGTTTATCATTAGAAAATTAAGCCCTATTAATCCATATGGATTGAGGTTGGCATCCCCACACTGTCCCTATATTTGATGATCATGTCAGATGAGATACAAATGATGGAGTTTCTTTCTTTGAGCATTAGTGACATATTGTGGTTCAAAAGGGGATTTATGGATTTTTAAAATCTAGTTTAAAAAAATTAAATCTTAAAAAGTAAATAATTTGCTTTAAAGAATTGCTGGGAAAACCCCCCTGTGAACTGAATTGAAAATGATACAAAGGATCCCCACCCCCACTCTCAAATGGCAGAACTGACACTTTCAATTAGTATGATCCCTTCATCAGTCACATTATGAAATTAAACACAATGATTATCTAACAAAATCTGACAACCTGATTAAAAAAAAACACATGAAAACTATTAAAAAGTCTATTTGAAATGTAGTATTAATTTGTATCCACTTAACAAGATACAGAAACCTAAGTATGTATTTTTCCATGAGATAAAATACTTTATCCATTTTCATTTCATTCCTTCAAAATTTGTCTACATTTCATAATGTATATTTTATATTAGCCCAGTAGTGCATGTACATAACTTATAAGGCAATATACACATATTGGGGATATATGCTTAAATTAAGGGTACTTAATTTGAGATTATTGATTTAGATAAAACATTTCCACCCTTCTCCAGTTAAGAGTTCTAGCCTGTGAACACAGCAGTGATTAGTACGTAAGGATTATGCAAGAATTGGTTGCTATTATTACCATTAAGTTTCGTTCTAAAGCACAAGAAGGTACAGATGATTTGGATACAGACATATCATTTATATAGAACCCCCACCATTGCACCTCAAGTAAACAACATAATCTGTCTCTCTGGTGACAGTTTCTTTGTCTGAAAATATAGTATTTGCTGCAATTGTAATGCTGGATCTAAGAGGCAGTCATATTGACTTGAGGAATTCCAGAAAGGCCTCCCTCTAACCCTTTTCTTCTAGTGTGACTTAGGGAAACCCAGAAAGAACTACCTTAACTCCTCCACCAGCAAACACTCCCTTCCTCCTTCCCACCTGAAGCCCCATTATTCTCATTTATTCCTGTGAAGGGGACTACTTTCACTTCACCCCCAGAGTTCACCTATTCTGTTCTGCTCTTCCAAGCACCTAGTGTAAACCTCAACAACAGCACTTTGAATGTAAGTACAGTCCTTCCTCCATAACTGTGGGGAACTGGTTCCAGGGCTTCCCTCGCCTACTTTTAGGTACCAAAATCTGCAGATGCTCACGTCCCTTATATAAAATGGCATAACAGCCTTGGCACCAACATAATGAGATCCCCAACTCTACAAAATACTTAAAAATAAAAAATTAGCTGGGTGTGGTAGCACATGCCTGTAGTCTCAGCTACTTGAGAAGCTGAAGCAGGAGGATCACTCAAGTTCAGGAAAGAGTTTGAGGTTACAGTCAGCTATGATAGCACCACTGTACTCCAGCCTAAGCAACAAAGTGACTGTCTCAAAAAAAAAAAAAAAGGGCATAATATTTGCATATAACATATGCATACCCTGTTGTATACTTTATTATTATTATTATTTTGAGATAGGGTCTCTTACTCTGTGGCCCAGGCTGGAGTGCAGTGGCATGATTAGAGCTCACTGCAGCCTCAATCTCCCAGGCTCAAGTCATTCTCCCACCTCAGTCTCCCAAGTAACTGGGACCACAGTCATGCACCAACACACCTAATTTTTCTATTTTTTGTAGAGACAGGATTTCGCCTTGTTACTCAGGCTGGTCTCAAACTCCTGGTCTCAAGGGATCCACCCACCTCAGCCTTCCAAAAGCTGGGATTACAGGCATGAGCTACTGTGTCCAGACTTTTTTTGTATACTTCAAATAATCTCTAGATTACTTATAATACCTAACACAATGTAAAAGCTATGTAAGTAGTTGTTATACTATATTTTAAATTTTGTATTTTTTATTATTTTTTTCAAAATATTTTAAATCTATTGTTGGTTGAGTCCAAGGATGCAGAATCTGAGTTTAGAAGGGCCAGGTATACTTGTTTATGTGTCTGCCTGCCTGCTGAATGCCATGCTCCCGTGGGGATAAGGCTACCTTATTCACAGGCTTCAGAATTAGATGGCGCTGACTACATGATCTTAGGCATGTTGCTAATCCTCTCTTGACCCATTATCTCATCTATAACATAGGAAAATGCTTCATAGAACTTTTGTGAACATAAAATGAGACAAAAAGTTTGGCTCATTTTAGGTGTTCAACAAAAGTTGCTGCTATTTTCTCCATCTGTCTACCCAACACAATAATAAATGCCTTTTGAATGTTAAGCAAAATCATGATGAATCAATTTATTTTGTTTAAGCACTGAGATCCTCTTATAAAATATAAGTTTTCAATGAATAATGGCTATTAGATAGGAAAGTATTCAAAGGACAAATTTTAGAAGTGAATAATGACTAATGTTTCAAGAGTGTTTACTACATCTCAGGTACTGTGGTATACACTTGACACTCATTTTTGTTTAATCTTCATGACAAGCATATGAAGTAGGTACTCTAAAACTAAAATCTCATTTCATAAACAAGAAAACTGAGGTCTAGTAATTTATCTACAGCTGAGTGGTGAAGTTAAAATTAGATTCCAGGTCTATCTGACTCTAGGA
>NW_016107489.1:2390099-2401604 GCF_001604975.1 Cebus imitator
TTTAAGAGACAGGGTTTCATCACATTGGCCAGGCTGGTCTTGAACTCCTGACCTTGTGATCCGCCTGCCTCGGCCTCCCAAAGTGTTGGGATTACAGACGTGAGCCATCACACCTGGCCATATTAACAATATTTTAAGGAGTTGTTATAAAGACTAAATGAGAAATATGAATTATATGCACGTAATGCCCTTGGAACAGTGCCGTTGGTCACAGTAAGCATTCAAATGTTAGCTATAAATGGTATGGCTTGCGGCAAGTGAACACTGGAGAATCTGTTACTCTCTGTCCAGAAAGTTTATGTAAAAATTTAAGAGCCCTTAGTGTATAGTAACTCCTCAAAACATCAATCCATTTCATCAATGACCTCCCTGTTTCCCACTTTATAATAATAGTAAACAACTGGAGTTTCTTCCATCATAAACCTAGGTGACGGCCAGTTTTGCAGTCATATATAAAAGGGAAACCAGTATTAGAGATTAGGTAAGCATCCAAATAGCTGTTCTGGTTATGCTATATTAGGTCCTAAAGATTCTACAACAAGGTAAGGACTAGGTATTTTAGAATATTTGTTTTACATGTCATTCTCCTCCACTAAAAGATACGAATTTTTTCCTCATCTTCTTCTATCCAGATAAAATTTCACATATGAGGACAATGGCCTATCAAAGTTCCAAATGAGTTGTTTTTTTTTTTCTTGAGACGGAGTCTCATTCTGTCGCTCACACTAGAATGCAGTGGTGCAATCTTGGCTCACTGCAACCTTGGCTCACTGTAACCTCTGCCTGCTGAGTTCAACTCGTGCCTCAGCTTCCCAAGCAGCAGGAATTACAGGTGTGTGCCACCACGCCAGGCTAATTTTTGTGTTTTTAGTAGAGATGGGGTTTCAACATGTTGGCCAGGCTGGTCTACAACTCCAGGCGGGTGATCCGCCTGCCCTGTCCTCCTAACATGCTGGGATTACAGGCTTGAGCCACCACGCTTGGCCTCAAAGTGACTTTCTGAATGGGGAGAGGTACAAAAAGAAATAGGAATCATTCCACCTAGAAAGCCAGACATATGCTACCCATAAAGTAATTTCTGTATCTGTAAAATTGCATAATTTATACTTCAAAAAACTCAAAAAGATAAAGGTACATAATGCTGATCTTTTGGTTGCAGTACATATTAATGAAACTAAAAATAAATTGGATGCAATTTCCACTCATAAAATGGAAGACTGAACATGACCATTTGTTAATGGTCAGGAGGCATGGTGTGATTTTCTTGTCTATAAAGCACCAATAAAGCATGGCAGCACCATATAGCACTATAAATGAATGGTACTATGCTTCAGTCTACCTG
Source organism: Cebus imitator (assembly GCF_001604975.1). Classification (NCBI taxonomy): domain Eukaryota; kingdom Metazoa; phylum Chordata; class Mammalia; order Primates; family Cebidae; genus Cebus; species Cebus imitator. Next base: position 2,391,442 of record NW_016107489.1, read on the forward strand.
GATACCTAGAGATGTTTCCAGGGCTGTTCTTAGGTCATGTGAATGGATTACAGAGGGGTTGCAAACATTTTTAAATCATGGGTTTTACACAAATATAGATGTGGTAACGGATAGAGTGAGGAGAGGGACTTGGCTGTTTCCTTTTGTATGTGGCAGGGGATGGAGGTAACATCCTGGCTGTAGCCATAGCTTTTTTTTTTTTTTTTTTTTTTTTTTTTTTTTTTTTTTTTTTTTTTTTTTTTTTGCAATGTTAATTCACTTTATTTTTCTTGTATAAAAACCCTATGTTGTAGCCACAGCTGGAGCTTGGGTCCTCTGCACGGAGACTCTGGTGTGGGTCTTGATGAGGTGGTCCTTGAATTCCTGATAGGGAGACTTGGTGAATACAGTCTCCTTCCAGAGATAGGGGGTCATGTAGCTGTAAGTCTTAGAAATGGCATCAAACGTGGCCTTGGTGAAGTTGCCCAAGGTGGCAGTGCAGCCCCTAGCTGAGGTGTAGCAGTCATTGATACCAGCCATCATGAGCAGTTTCTTAGGCACAGGTGCTGAGACGATGCCAGTGCCCCTGGGCGCAGGGATGAGGCGCACCAGCACAGAGACACAGCAGCCTGTCACCTTGCAAGGGACAGTGTGGGTCTTGCCGATCTTGTTCCCCCAGTAGCCTCTGCGCACGGGGACAATGGAGAGCTTGGCCAGGATGATGGCCGCACGGATGGCAGTGGCCACCTCCTTGGAACACTTAACACCCAGACCGACGTGACCATTGTAGTCCCCAATAGCAACAAACACCTTGAATCTGGTGCGCTGGCCAGCACGGGTCTGCTTCTGCACTGGCATAATCTTCAAAACCTTATCCTTGAGAGAGGCCCCCAGGAAAAAGTCAGTGATCTCAGATTCCTTAATGGGCAGAGAGAAGAGACAGGTCTCCCCCAGAGATTTAATCTTCATGTCTTTGACCAGGCAGCCCAACTTGGTGACAGGCATCCACTCCTTAATTTCTGCTTTGCCTCCGCGAGCTCCGCGACCCCGCCCGGGATACCACTGCCGAAACCTCCGCGGAAGCCACTGCTATTCCCCATCCCAGGGCCCCCGGGGCCTCCGGCCCCTGCCGCCTCACCCCGCTCCCCCTGCACCGGCGTCATCCGCCATTTGGTGTTTTATCGGAGAAGAAGCGCCATAGCTTTTATACAATTTTTGTAGGTCCATGGATCCAAAACATTAAGAAACACTACTATATACATGAGAAAATTCCCTACTTATTCAATAAACATTCACGAAACACTTGCTACATAGAGATACTATGCTGTCTTTGTCCTCATAATGGAGGATAACATGCAAAACAAATATTCTGAATAATTTCAGTGATTTATGTCATGAAGAAATTTTCTTTTTCTTCTTAACGATACAAGCAGACTCCCTTTGTGATGTCTTCCTACCTGCTTATCTCAATGATCTAAAGAAGATACCATGTTATTTTTTGACTAGTAAAGCAGAAGATACCATGTTATAAAGTATCTAACACATAGCAGATCCTCAAATGTTAGTTTCTTTCCTTTCACTTATTAATTTAGAACCACACTTTTCTTCTTCCCTTCTTTCTCTCCCTAGTGTTTCTTTTAATTTTTATTGAAATGAGATCCTGTTGTAGAAATACATTATCCAGAGTCAGAGTAGGAGGCATGGTGTGATTTTACCATATCCATACACCTATAAAGTACAGTAGCAGTACAAAAGTTCTTAAATAATGTAGGTTAAATATCAAAAGTTTTGGCATATAGAAGGTACTGAATGAATAGTGGCTAATAAAAAAAAAACAAAAAATCAAATCAGAAGAATAGCAGCTGCAGACTCAAAGGAAGTGAGAATAGCAAAAACACTGGTAAGTTTTCATAGGTTTCATAATCATATATTGTGAAAACTACAAGGAATTTTAGAGTACAAAAGTCATTCTATATAGGAAAAGACTGAGGGTCACACAGCTATATCCACTTGAACTCAATTCAGATCAGCCTTAACTTTGCTATACAGCTTCTGACATAAAATTACATGAAATCTGAAGAGACCATAATGCTTACTAGAATTTGGTTATTGATATCCCAAATGTATCTCTCTAGTTAAAACTAGAGGAAAAAACCTTAGGGGGGAAAAAACTAACACATACACACAAGGGTTTTGCCTCTAGCTGGAGAACTCTCAAGTGGACCTTGGCATATGCTCAGTCCAACTTCACTATTTTATAATTATGAAATTGAGGCCCAGAAAGGGAGTGACTTTCTTTTTTTAGTAGGGTTGGGGGACAAATATTTTGCTCTTGTCACCCAGGCTGGAGTATAATGGTGGGATCTTGGCTCACTGCAACCTCTGCCTCCTGGGTTCAAGCAATTCTCCTGCCTCAGCCTCCCAGGTAGCTGGGATTAGAGATGCCTGCCACTATGCCCAGCTAATTTATTTTTAGTAGAGACAAGGTTTCACCATATTGGTCAGGCTGGTCTTGAACTCCTGACTTCAGGTGATTCACTCACCTTGGCCTCCTAATGTGCTGGGATTACAGGCGTGAGCCACCGAACCTGGCTAGGGGAGTGACCTTTTAGGAATAAGTTACTTATTCTGTTTCAGTTCAGTACAGAATCCCAGGTTGGTAGCTCCCAATTAAGATAGATCATTTTTTACATGAACGTCACCCCTCTTCAGACTCATCTCTTTCTTTAGTGTTCCCTATCTTTGAGAATCCAGGTCTCTTCTATTACTCAGAACACACTACCCGTATCTCTCCTTCCATGCACACTGCACAGTGTTCCACCTCAGGCCCTAATCTCTTCCCTAAGCCTTCATTCCCATACTCTAACCAAACACACACATCCTTTACCTTCGTTCTGAGTCCAATTCTTTTTCTTTATATTTTGAGACAAGGTCTTGCTATGTGCTCAGTCTGGTCTTGAACTCCTGAGCTCAGGCCTTTCTCCTGAGTAGCTGGGACTACTGGCTTATGCCACAATGCCAGGTGGAGTACTAATTCTCTTCAACAGTTTAAATTACCAGCCAAGATACTAACGATTAATAATAGTATAATTTAGCATTTCCTTGCTTATATTTCTATAAGCTTATTAGAAAAGGCATGATCTCAACCCAAAAGGGCATACTTTTTGAATAAGGAATAACTGTACATGACACATTCAAACTTTTTTTTTCTTTTAAGAGTCTCACTCTGTAGCCCAGGATGGAGTGTAGTCGTGCGATCTTGGCTACCTGCAATCCCCACCTCCCAGGTTCAAGCGATTCTCCTGCCTCACCCTCCCTAGTAGCTGGGATTACAGTCACATGCCAGGTGTATTCCAACATGCCCGGCTAATTACTTTGTATTTTTGCTAGAGACAGGGTTTCACCATGTTGGCAAGCTGGTCTCGAACTCCTGTGTTCGGACTGCAAGCATGAGCCACCACATCCGGTCCAGATGTTACTTTTTGAAAAATAAAAAACCATTTTTAATCACAAAAATTATAAATAAGACGGCTCAAAAGGATTTTTTTGAGGTGACATAATTATTTTGTATCTCGATTATGGTGGTGGTTATATGATCCTATGCCTTTGTCAAAACTCATATATTGTATACCAAAAAGAATGAATCTTACTGTATGTAAATTTAAAAATTAACAAGACTTTTTTTTTCTTTTCTTTTTTTGAGACGGAGTTTCACTCTTGTTGCCCAGGCTGGAGTGCAATGGCGCGATCTCAGCTCTCTGCAACCTCCGCCTCCTGGGTTCAGGCAATTCTCCTGCCTCAGCCTCCTGAGTAGCTGGGATTACAGGCACACGCCACCATGCCCAGCTGATTTTTTGTATTTTTAGTAGAGACGGGGTTTTCACCATGTTGACCAGGATGATCTTGATCTCTTGGCCTTGTGATCCACCCGCCTTGGCCTTCCAAAGTGCTGGGATTACAGGCTTGAGCCACCGCGCCGGCCTTAACAAGACGTTTTTAAAAGAGGAGAAAAGTAATTGCATAGTCTGCTGATGTCCCTTAGTTTTCCTGCCCAGCGGTAATCACAATGCAATACTGGTTTTCTAAAGAACCGGTCGGGTGTAGTGGCTCACACCTGTAATCCCAGCACTTTGGGAAGCTGAGGCAGGACTGCTGGAGCTCAGGAGTTTGAGACTAGCCTGGGCAACATGGCAAAATCCTGTCTCTACTAAAATCAGGAAGGCATGGTGGCACGCATCTGTAGTCCCAGCTACTCAGGAGGCTGAGGCTGGAGGACAACTTCAGCCTGGGAGGCGGAGGTTGCAGTGAGCCGAGATTGCACCACTGCACTCCAGCCTAGGTGACAGAGCCAGAACTTGTCTCCAAAAAGAAAAAAAAGATTTTTCTTTTAACAGGAGAAAAAAGCATACAAAATTATTTTTTTGACACAAAATAGATGTACATAATCTTGGGTACATGAGATAATTTTATACATCCATGTAATTTGTAAAGATCAAATCACTGTACTAAGAATGATATTCTGATGCTAGAAATTTAGTCACTGAGGCAGATTTATTGGGGAGATGTTTTTGGAAATGACTTTTTAGTCCTCGTAAGCTGGGAAATCCACTATTCTACTCAAGGATAAGACTGGCACTTATTTGGGCAAATGAAAATGAGAAAATCAGGGAGTAAGGTCTAGGGAAGATAACTTAGAATTAAGACTGACACTAAAATTTTAACATAGAGGAACTAGAGCCAAAACAATAAATAAAAATAAAAATGATTACATAAGAACAAAAATGTGACTGTTTTCAAACGTTAGAGATTTTACTCCAGGGCTGTGCTCAAAAAGCATCCTGCTTGATAGTTTACCTGGAATCAAGTATTCTCTCCCCTTCCTACTAATATTACTCTTATATCTTATTCAATTTCTATACAGTTCTTAAGTGTTTTTTCAGTTACATGTCATCCATGCCAACATATCCATTTGACCCATTTAATTGATATTGCATGATTACTAAATATAAAATTAATAGTTCTGGTATTTTATTGCCATTACAATACTTATATTATTCTACTGCAGCTTTTTTGGCTTGCAGGTCGATTTCAACTCTCCCTGCCAAAACTGTCAGATTCATATTGGCATGTCTGTTTATTATCTTGGTATCCCCAGAATTTACCTTGTATATTATCTGACACCTAGTGGATACCTAATGAATATTTGCTGAAGAAACAAAAGCCCTGTTTTAAGCACTGAATACGAATATGGTTGAGCTCCTGCTTTTAGAAGAACTTTCAACTTAGTGGTCATGTACTCTGAATATAATTAGTAGGACATGAACAAGGGTGGGTAAATAGAGGACAGACAGTAGAGAAAGACTGAATGTAGTCCGATTACATGGAAACAATTTATCTTAACATATTATTACAAACATTAGTGGTAAGGTGCATAACAGGAGACCCTTTACTGTCCTTTCATAGACTTGTGCCAATGATAGAAAACCTTACTGGGTGACAGGAAAATAGGTTAGATGAATATAGGCTATCTGAAAATGTTCTAATTGTACTTTATTTTTAAAGAAACAGAGGATAAAAACAGCCTTTGACAAGACTGCATATTATTGGAATCTATTATCATAAAGAATAAAGTGCTAAAACAATTTATTTCACTATAAAACAAGTCTGGCCGGGTGCAGTGGCCAGCACTTTGGGAGGCCAAGGTAGGCGGATCACTTGAGACCAGGAGTTCAAGACCAGCCTGGCCAACATGAAGAAACCCCGTCTCTACCAAAAATACAAAAATTAGATGGGTATGGTTGTGTATGCCTGTAGTCCCGATTATTCTGGAGGCTGAGGCAGGAGAATCACTTGAATCTGGGAAGCGGAAGTTGTAGTGAGCCGAGATCCTACCACTGCACTCTAGCCTGAGCGACAGAGCAAGACTCCATCTCAAAAAACAAACCAACCAACCAACCCCAACCCCCAACTCCCGCCAAAAGACAAGCAAGCAAACAAACAAAAAAAACAAACAGAAAAAATTCCCAAGGCTTTCTGGAGCTATTTCACAGGCTTCCTTCAGAAGATAAACTTAAGTGCTACAGTAATGGCTTTATGGTCACAGCATTAACTACTTGATGACATAAAGCCCAACTATCAATACATGTTTTATTCTCAAATACTACGGTCCTCTCTCCTGATGCTTTCATAGACTAGTTCTTATGTATTGAGAATCGAGGACTCCAATTCAGTCTCCTGTTGAGGCAAGGTAGGATTTCATCAAGAAACGTTCCTTGATTTTCTGAAACTGCACTTTGCTAGCGCAAAATCTGTCACAAAAGACTTGAGTAAGTGGGGGCATGTAAGTTCATTGTTAAAGGACTAAGCAATCCATTAGGGTCTTATAATTTAACAACCTATTTATCTATTAAACAGTTACTGAATGCCTACTGTGTATGTGACAGGCAGAATAAAATATCATACTACTTACTGGTAACAATAACATGTGGCTGCCAAGGCAGCTTAGTGGTTTATGAACCAGTCATTTTGCAGCATTGTGCTAAAAGGAGAGAAGGTAAAATCAAGTTGTTTCCTAGATGTTATAATCAGATTTTGGGGAGCACCATGAATTTTTTTTTTAATTTTGAGAGACAGGGTCTTGCTCTGTAGCCCAGACTGGAGTGCCATGGCATGATTATGGCTTACTGCAGCCTCAAACCTCTTGGGCTCAAGTGATCCTCCCACCTCAGCCTCCCCAGTAGCTAGGACTGCAGGCATGTGCCACCATACCCAGCTAATTAAAAAATTTATTGTCGAGATAAGGTCTCCCTATGTTGCCTAAGCAGGTCACAGGCTTCTAGGCTTAAGCAATCCTCCTGCCTTGGCTTCCCAAAGTGCTAGGATTACAGGTGTGAGCCACCAGGAACAGTCTGTTGTAAATTTTAAAGGTGGTTTTCTAACTTTACTCATTAACCTACAATTAGTAAGTTCTACCTTTTCAAGGTTCAGCGGTTATGCAGTTCATTAATAATTATCAAAAACATAAAATTGGGCCATGTAACCTGCATGAAAACTGCAAGTTAAAAAAAAATATTTGGAATTAAAACTGTTCACTGAAGTCTGGGACATATCATCAATGTATTTATAGTCTAAGCATTAATTGGCCTAGATGACTGTTCTGGAAAGGAAATGACAGGTCAACAGTTCATTATCCTAAACACTTGGGAGCAGGTGTGATCCAGAATTCATAAATCTTTGGAGTTGAGGATGGCAATAAAGCTCATATACTGTGTATTACGGAATGTCCGGAATAGGGTCTGGGGCAGCGTACTATGATCAAACAAGTTATGCAATGAAGTGATGAATGTTCACAGTAAGTAAAATAAGTAGTTTATAAATGGCTTCACATCAATACATATCAGGCCAGCTTTTTTTTCCTCAGGTACTAAATTTCCTTATCTGTAAAATGAAGTCCTATTTTAACTTTTTCAAGTTATGGATTGACAAACATGACTGCTGAGTCAGAACTGAAATTATCTGTATCATGCACTAATATAGAGATATTGGTCTGGTGCTACCTTTGTGGATCAGAAGGGCTGGGAAATATCTCTTTATTAGCCCTTTCTCAGTCCAAACAGTGTTTTTGCCTAAACTGTTCTATTTCCTTCTAAAAAAGTTATGTGAAAACGTATCTATTGATGAGGTGGGGGGAAGAGGCATTAGAAAACTCTATTAGCTATAAATCACCACTACAAAACACAAAAATCTTGAAATGTTTTTCTTGAAGGGTAGAGCAGAAAAGATGCGATGGCAAAGCAGACACAATTATTGCAGCATAAACTATAGCTTACCTATAAAGCTGTTAAACTATTACATATTTGAACACGTGCATTTCCTAGGCTTTGGGAATACAACAGATGCAGTGAAGAATACAGACAAAAATTCAATCACTGAATTATATAATTCTATCTACAATGGACATTATTTAGGTTACAAATAATCCCTCCAATCTGCTCATTTACTGAATAAACAGCGTTTAACTGTATACATGGCATTTCATTTTTCATGTTGTCCCTTGATGAATTTGTTTCTAAAATTTTGAACTCACTGAAGATGTTCACTCATTTGTTCTATTGTGTACCAAGTGTAGTGGATATAGTCAGGCTTGGATATTAAAACCTATACATTCAGAAATTTTAAAAAGAGCTACATCCTCTCCCACCCTCATCCCTGATGAAACAAATTGGAAATTGAGTAATTTTGAAAAAGTCTCGTAGTCTTCACCATGAGAAAAATGAGATCTTCCTTAAATTCACCTTATAGTGTAAATGTTTTGATTTTAAATTATATAGGGTAAGGCATCACAAGTTTTTCATTGCTTAGGTGTCTTCCTGATTTCAATCAGGCTTTGGATACAGCCGTGCAAAGGACAAGCTCCTACATTTTTAACCAGGGTTCTTAATTAGGAGCTTATAGATGAATTAAAGGGGTCTGCTACATCTTTCTTTTCTTTTGAGACAGGGTCTGGCTCTGTTGCCCAGGCTGGAGTGCAGTGGTGTGATGTTCAGTCATAGCCATCTTTGCCTCCCTGGTTCAAGTGATTCTCCTACCACCACGCCAGGCTAATTTTTAAATTTTTAGTAGAGACATGGTCTCATCATGTTGGCCAGGCTGGTCTCAAATTCCTGGGCTCAAATGATCCACTCACTTTGGCCTCCCAAAGTGCTGGGATTGTTATGAGCCACCATGCCTGGCCTCTATTTTTAATAATTTCTAATAAAATTTAAACACAGCCAACAAATCACAATAATGTTAGCAATAAATGTGACTGTCACAATTGAACTGATATATTCATATCGCATTACAATTGTTGCAGGTAACTTGAAATATTTATGCTCACCACATTACTATGTTGAATAGGGCCACTGCTAGATCTTATTCGTTAAAAAAGCACATATATTTCTATATCAAATTTTTATAACTGTTTCAGTATTATTGGATCTTTTTTGTAATTCAATGTACTGTACTTTAAATGTTTAAAGGATTTTAAAAAGCGATCAATAGATTTCACTAAATGGACAAAGGGGTCCATGACACTAAAAAAGTTAAGAGTAAAATGGTTTAGATGGCCACAGCCATCTGTACCTCTAGGGGGTCTTATACTTGGTATTTACTCAACACATATTTATAGAATGAAATAATTTAAAGTTGGTTGAAATTGTGCCCCCAAAATATCAATACTTTGAATGTCTATAATAGAGTCCTCTAGGGCTGCTTCTTATTTAAAAACTTTTTAATAAAAATCAAATGCTTTACATCAGGCGTTTCCAACCTGTGGCCCAGGACAGCTTCGAATACAGCTCAACACAAATTCATAAACTTTATTAAAACATTGTTTTCGTGATTTTTTTTTTTTTTTTTGAGACGGGGTTTCACTCATGTTTCCTAGGTTGGTGTTTAATGGCGCGATCTCGGCTCACCACAACCTCCGCCTCCTGGGTTCAGGCAATTCTCCTGCCTCAGCCTCCTGAGTAGCTGGGATTACAGGCACGCGTCACCATGCCCAGCTGATTTTTTGTATTTTTAGTAGAGACGGGGTTTCACCATGATGACCAGGATGGTCTCGGATCTCTTGACATCGTGATCCACCCGCCTCGGCCTCCCAAAGTGCTGGGATTACAGGCTTGAGCCACCGTGCCCGGCCCATTTCCTTTTATTGCCCAATAATATTCTGTTATGGATATAGTACACTTTGTTTATCCTTTCATCAGTTGATGAACATGTGGTTGTTTCCACCTTTTAGCTATTATGGATAATGCCATTATGAGTAGTTTTTTCATTAATACATGTTTTTATATCTCTTGCATATACCTAAGAGTGAAATTGCTTGGTCAGGTGATTAAGGTGTAAGAATTCTTTTTATGGCCAGGCATGGTGGCTCATGCCTGTAATCTCAGCACTCTGGGAGGCGAAGGTGGGCGGATCACATGAGGTCAGGAGTTTGTACCTGACCAACATGGAGAAACCCCGTCTCTACTAAAAATATAATATTAGCTGGGTATGGTGGCACATGCCTGTAATCTCAGCTACTCGGGAGGCTGAGACAGGAGAATGGCTTGAACCCAGGAGGCGGAGGTTGCGGTGAGCTGAGATCACGCCATTGCACAAGAGGGAAACTCCATCTCAAAAATAAATGAATAAATAAA
>NW_016107489.1:2401665-2404344 GCF_001604975.1 Cebus imitator
GGGAGCACAACGTAAAGAACAGCAATTTAGGTAGAAAAACACAAAAGAAGGAGCCTTCATTTAGAATACTAACTTTGGAAAGTTGTTTACCTTGGTGCTTTCAAATTAGGGATTAAATTAGGTGGAAAATTTACCTGGTAGCTTATTAAAAATGCAGATTTAAAAAATCATACATTGTGATACTGAGTGTCAACTTGATTGAAGGATGCAAAGCACTGATCCTGGGTGTCTTTGAGGGTGGTGCCAAAGGAGATTAACATTTCAGTCAGTGGGCTGGGGAAGAGAGGCCCACCCTTAATCTGGTGGGCACAATCTAAACAGCTGCCAGCGAATATAAAGCAGGCAGAAAAACATGGAAAGGCGTGATTGGCCTAGCCTCCCAGCTTACATCTTTCTACTATGCTAGATGCTTCCTGCCCTCAAACACTGGATTCCAAGTTCTTGTCTTCAGACTCAGACTGGTTCTCCTTGCTCCTCAAGCTTGCAGACAGCCTATTGTAGGACCTTGTGATCTTTTAATACTTAATAAACTCCCCTTTATACACACACACATATACATATGTATGTGTGTTTGTGTGTGCGTGTGTGCGTATATATATATATATATGTATGTATCTTATATATATATGTATGTATCTTATTAGTTACTGTCCCTCTAGGGAACTCTAATACATACATTTTATAGAAAAAAATGCAGATTCCCAGAACTTATCCTCAGATGTTTAAGCACTATATTCTGGTTGGGACATCAGAATCTGCATTTAGCATACATCCCAGGAAATTCTGATGACGGAATTTTCCAGACCGTGTTACAGAACTATTAAGGAAAACTTTGTATTTGGTGCTGTGTTAAATGTTACCTCTTTTTAAAGATAAGAAAACAGTTTCAAAACCTCAATTTGCAGAAGCAGACATTATAGTTGCTATCAGAACAAGAATTCAGAACCCACGCCTGACTCTAAAGCAATTCTTAGCTATGCCTTCGGAGTACTTACAGTTCTAACAGTTTTTAAGTGGGCCACAGAGCTTGAACTTCAGGTATTTGCAGACCAAATCTTGAAAATGGTTATATTACTCAGATAATACTCACCTTATTTCAATTTTTAAAGGGTCAGTGATAGAAGCAGACAGTTTGTTGGAAGTTTATATACATACATAAATATTTGGTGTATATATAGCATCACTTACTAAGGTAAGTATTTTGGTTAAGTTAAAACTGAGGGGACATGCTTTATAACACCTAAGGTACAGAAAATCATACTTCTCATGATAAAGAATGTTTTAATTTTTTGAGATGTATTTTCACTGAATCCTAGTTTAAAAAAATTTTTTTTTTGGCCTCAAACAGTGATCTCACATGTGAGAGAACTTAACAGGAAGGTTTTATCCCTACTTCACAGACAAAACTGAAGCAGCATTACGTACCTTGCTTATAGTCAATCATGACTGGCAGAAGCGTGATGTCCATCCTGGCTAACTGGCTCTGACGTTTACATTCTAAGTCGCTACACAATACTACCTTTCTGAGTACTTATTAAGCATTTTCATGTATTTTTTTTGTTTTGTTTTTTTGAGACAGTCTTGCTCTGTTGCCAGGCACCAGGCTGGAGTGCAGTGGCATGATCTCGACTCACTGCAACCTCCACCTCCCAGGTAGCTGGGACTACAGCACACTACCACACCCAGCTAATTTTTTTCGTATTTTTAGTAGAGACTGGGTTTCATCATGTTGGCCAGGATGGTCTTGATCTCTTGATCTTGTGAGCCACCTGCCTTGGCCTCCCAAAGTGCTGGGATTACAGGCTTGAGCCACCACGCCTGGCCTCATGTTTTTTCTTAATTCTTTTTTATTCAATCTGAGAATGATGAATATGCTCAAAATCATGTAATTAGCGTCAAACTCAAGATTTTTGTTACTAAACCCAAGCTCTTAATGACTAAACCAACTTTCCATAATTATAACGATCTTAAGTGGCTTTATTAATCGCAATGTATAACAGGATAAACACCGTATGAATGATTTTAAATGAGGTCTACCACAGTACCAAGCTATACTCTAAAAATTTAGTGTTATCCCAAGCAACAAGAGACTATACATAGCTTTTGTGTTTCCACTTAGGTTTAGGCGCATTAAATGGACCTGTATGAAGTTTCACCTCTTATCTGACTGAGCAGATAAGTTAATAATTAACATTAGGTTACAGATGTGTCAAATAGTTCTCTAAATCTGGGTATAATATGGGCCCATGACAATAAACAATTACCATTAAACATTATTTTTCTATCTCTCCCTCTTTCCAGAGGCAGGAGATTGCTAGCCCCAAAGTTTTTACATTCACCAGGAACAGGGACTGGGTTGGACACAAAATTACGTTTTAGCCTAAATTTTTGAGGTTTTGGAAGTCACGCTGGATGTATGGGACCTGCTCTTAACTGTAGTTCAAAATGTGTTAACTTATGGCAGAGTAACGGAACTGGCAAGTCACATTTTGTCTTTTCTTTGAAATGGCTCAGCTTATCCCTTCTGGTGCACATCTCATGAGAGCAAATTAGATCACATCTGCGCATACCGGGTTACAGTGCCAGGTTCTAGCAATGAAACTTCTTTTTTTTTTTTTTGAGGCGGAGTTTCACTCTTGTTACCCAGGCTGGAGTGCAATGGCGCGATCTCGGCTCACC
>NW_016107489.1:2404524-2437790 GCF_001604975.1 Cebus imitator
CCAGGATGGTCTCGATCTCTTGACCTCGTGATCCACCCGCCTCGGCCTCCCAAAGTGCTGGGATTACAGGCTTGAGCCACCGCGCCCGGCAATGAAACTTCTTTTGAGTTTTGCTTTTATTACACTGAATCCTTGCCTGTCTTGGTTACTTCTTTTTACTGAGACGGGGTCTTACTCTCTTACCCAGGCTGGACACAATGGCACCATCATGGCTCACTGCAACCTACTACTCCTGGGCTCAAGTGATCCTCCTGCCTCAGCCTCCTGAGTAGCTAACACTACAGGCACACGTTACCATGGTTTTTTTTTTTTTTTTTTTTTTTTTTTTGAGATGGAGCCTTGTCCCAGGGTGGGGTGCAGTACTGCAATCTCGGCTCACTGCAACCTCTGCCCCCAGGTTCCAGTGATTCTCCTGCCTCAGCTTCCTGAGTAGCTGGAATTACAGGCACCCACCACCAAGTCCTGCTAATTTTTGCATTTTTAGTAGAGATAGGTTTCCACCATGTTGGCCAGGCTGGTCTTGAAAACTGACCTCAAGTGATTCGCCTGCCTTAGCCCCTCAAAGTGCTGGGGTTATTAGTGTGAGACACCACACTTCGCCAACTGCTCCTTGTACTAACTTCTTTCCATTTATTCTGTCAGTTAAATCTCTCAAGACAGAAAGCAGCTTACTTATGTTATTGGGTAATGAGAAGGACTTCAGCTAATGGATGTTAGTTCCTAATTGTCAGAATTGGGTTACTTTTTATGGAGGGCCTTGTTGTCTTAAGGTGTTAGTTTCTTTCCTTTCCTTGTGCATTTTTCTGTATTTATACAATTAAACCGTCTTCACATAAGTAATCTAATGAATTCAATTATCTCAGATTTCTGTTCCTCTAAGTAATATATATTGATAAACATAGCTGGGCAACAACACAGACAAATTCTGTTCACATTTGACATCCTGGTTCAACCAAGCATCAGTTTTCTCTAATAGTGGTGGTGAGGATCCTAGTTAGGTTTGGCAAGGGGGTTATTAATGACATAGGTGTGAAAAGCAAACCAAGTTTTCTCAAAAGAAGCTGAGAGTGATCACTGCCATGTGTTTTTGGAATTAGAATCATAAATATCCACCATTCTTGGGAGAAGTTTGGTTAAACAGCTATGAAAAACTTGGCAAACAGGAACTATGGGAAAGAAAAATAATCAAATGAAAATCAATTATTATGTAGAAAAAAGTTTAAAAATTACTTCAGAGCTCTTCCTTCCTCCTGGCTGGATTTCAGGGCAGGACAGAACTGTGTGTCCTCAAGTTCCTTTAAAAAGTTATCGGACTGAACTGAGAACAGTATGATTTTACCCCCAAGTAGGGAAATTTAAATATGCTTATGCCTATTCTACCACCTTAAACAAATACTTACAATCCTGCCCTCTCTAATCCATTATTTCTTGCCTTTTTCAGAGCCAAACTTCTTAAAAGAAGTTTACTTTCAGTACCCACTTCTTTTCTCATTCCCATTCATTCACTTCTCCTCACTACTATATTAATTCAGTTTATCAGGAAAATGAGACAATCCAGCAACTCCTCACAGGGAAATACACTGGCAGTTGAAAAGCAACAAAATTTGCCCATAAATTGTCTCAGAAGCAGCAAGAAACAGAAGCAAAACAATTTTAGAAAGACACATAAACATGAATACTGAAAATGGAACAGTCATAGGACTGAAACTCAAGAACGAGGCATAATGCCCAACATTCAAGATATACAGAGTAAACAGAGCTGAAATGGAGACTCTTGCATTTAGATTGCCAAATGTAAAAACAAATGAATGTAAGCAGTTTATCACCAAAATAATACTTTAAACTGTTGAGACTGCATAAATGTACCATACTACTGTTAGTATTCCATAGAAATAGCACATGACCAGTATAGGTCATTTAGGTAACACATACGGAACATGCTAGTTAGCTGCAATACTGTAACTGCAGTGAAAGCTAAGTGTATCTGCAATAGTATGCTTCTATACATTACTACTTAAAGGCAAAGCAAAATACTTCAGTTGTTTTAATTTTGGCATGTTTAAAAATTTAGGTTTTCCTGGTTTCCTTATATAAAATACAAAACATTCACAAGGAAACAGTTCTACATATGCTAATAATTGAGCCGAGAGAATACACACTGTGCAGTTCTACAGGGACAAGTACTAAGAAACTATAGAAGTTGTCATTTAATACTGCATATATGGCTAGAAGCCCCAGTACACGCCTGCAGTCCTAGTTACTTGAGCGGCTGAGGCAGGATCGCTTGAGCCCAGGATTCTGCAGCTGTCATTTGCTATGATCATGCCTGTGAACTCCACACGGTTAGACCCTAACTCAAATAAATAAAATGGCTAAAAGTTAGGTCGGAGAGGGCAGGGAAGGAGGAAAGCTGTTTTATTTTGGCTTAGTCTTTTTAAAAAAAAAAGCATCACTTAGCTATCTAAGGATCATAGATACTAAATTTTATCTTCTGGTCCTGGAGCAGCTCAAGTCCCCATGGTATTGTTTGATAAGCACCTGTGCGCTATATTCATGAAATCAGGAGTTAGGTGTAAGAGGGTGATTTTGATGAACCTTTAAGCAAGTTTATAAGCAGAACCCTCAGATTCTACATCAAATTAAGCTTCATAAATATGTACCTACTTACATAATTGCACACAGCTGAATATCTCTGCATATTTGAATTTCCTTCAGTGGCTATATTCATGAACATATTTACACTTGATAAGTTCATCTTCATATATTTATTCTTGCAAAGAAATATTTTCAGCCAGGTGTGGTGGCTCCCACCTGTAATCCCAGCACTTTGGGAGGTCTAGGCGGGCCGATCACGAGGTCAGGAGTTCAAGACTAGCCTGACCAATATGGTGAAACCCCATCTCTACTAAAAATACAAAAATTAGCCAGGCATGGTGGCACATGCCTGTAATCCCAGCTACTTGGGAGGCTGAGGCACGAGAATTACCTGATCCCAGGAGGCAGAGGCTGCAGTGAGCCGAGGTCATTCTACTGCACTCTATCCTGAGCAACAGAGCAAGACTTTTTTTAAAAAAAAAAAAAAAAAAAGGTTTCTAGTGTTCCCTTAATTATACACACCTGTTTTGCTTATACCCATTACTGGAGATAGTAAAAACAAAAACAACAACAACAAAAAAAACCTGTTAAAAATTGAGAAATAAAATAATGAGAATTTTCTCTTCCTGTTAATCACTACTATGAAAATTTAAATTTCAAATCTTGACCTTGGGATATTTACCGCATTTATCTTCAGCAGCATATTAAGCAACTAAAATTATGTAAATTTGTTTCAAACTCAAGTTGGGTCACCAAGACTAGAAAACACACTTTTTAGTTTCCGGAGTATTGTTAACTAAAAGTAAAAATGTTAGCCAGATGTGGTGGCTTGTGCTTATAATACCATCTAACTTTTCTATTTTTTGAAGAGAAGCAGTGTTGCCATGTTGGCCAGGCTAGTCTTGCTCCTGGCCCCAAGTGATCTGCCTACTTCGGCCTCCCAAAATGCTAGCATTACAGATGTCAACCACCGTGCCTGGCCCTAATTCTCTTTTGAGAGATGAAAAGCTTTATCTCCTCTAGACATTGCTAATTACACTTTAACAATGTTTTCCTAACCTGCGGTGTTTCTCTGGGAAACTTAGGTTATTTTTTCAAAAGCTGGCCTCCTCAACTCCTCAAATATTAATTTTGTAAATCAAATTTCTAAAGAGTGGGGTAGAAGTCCATTAGATATAAAGATAGAAAAACTTCAAACTACCCAAACACAAGACAAATTATAGAAATCATTGTATTCTATAGGTATTACTTTTCACACACAAGATTTCTTTTTTTTAAAAAACAGACATGGTCTCACTGTTGCCCAGATTGGAGTGCAGTGACACAATCATACTTCACTGCAGCCTCAAACTAATGGAATCAAGTGATCCTCCTGCCTCAGCCTTCCAAGTAGCTAGGCCTACAGGCATGCACTACCATGCCCAGCTCACACACAAGGCTTTTGACTAATTTGTTGCTCTTTTACCCTACAATTTGTCTTCCATATAATTCGAACTGACAAGGTTATGGCTTAAATAAATTATAAATATAATAATAATAAATATATTATAAAATGAACAAGATTCATAAGTTTACATAAAACAGGAGAAGACACTTGAATCACCAGCCACTAAAAATAACTGAACATACAACAAAGCCACAGTTCATATGAAGAAAATAAAATAATTGAAGAGCTTGAAATTAAGCCTAAATGTAAATTTCTATTAAGCTTACAACATTACAATAGCATATTGTTCCTTTTCCTATACTTACCATTATTACTTAGAGAAATGTTTCTGAATAACAAAAACTTTGTATGACAAGAGCCTTTTTCATTGTTGTATTCATGGACGACAACACATACTACTTTTGCTTAAAAATCAAACAAACCCATGCATCTTGACTTGTTCCCAGAAACATGACATATAAGATCATTTTTCAAAAGTGTTTTGGTAATTTTAAATTATTCTGTCTAGACTTTCTTTGATATGAGAATCTATTTTTAATTTTATTCACTTCTAACATAGAGGGGAAGTGCATATCTTCAATAACCCAAAGTAACTAGTTAATTTTGTTTCGGAATAATGTGCAAAAGGGAGGAAAGAGCAAAAAGTTTATCAGTATTTTTTAACACATCAGACACTTTCAGGAGGAAAAGAAATTTCCCATGTTGTCATAGTGTAGACAGACTCTGAGAAAGAACACACAGCATTGTTTCAGTGACACAAGAAAAAAGTACAGTTCATTTGAGACTCTGTGCAAAATCACTCAAAAGACAAGTAACTTTGGTTTCAGTTACTTAGTTTTAAAAAAATTTATCCATGACCCATGTTACTCTGGAACCTATTGTCAGACGTCAGCAGGTGTATCATCAATAATATCTCACCTCTCCCCACTTTTCTAAGACAGGCTCTATCGCCCAGGCTGGAGCACAGTGACATGATAGAGGCTGACTGCAGCCTCAACCTCCCGGGCTCAAGTAATCCTCCTACCACAGCCTCTAGTGCAGCTGGGACTACAGGGGTGCGACACCATGCCCAGCTAATTTTTTTGTTTAATGTTTTTGTAGAGTTGGTACGGTGTCTCCCTATGTTGCCCAGGCTGGGCTTGAACTCCTAGGATCAAGCAATCCCCCCGCCTCCGTCCCCAAAGTGCTAAGATTAAAGGTATGAGCCACTGCATCTACTGTTACTCCTTTAGGCTGCGCTTTCTCTTTTCTTACTCGCAGGGCCAAACCAACGTCTTTCCAGCTTGGCTACCTTCCAACAACGATTTCTTCGGACGCCTTTGCTAATCATGCCTGTATGACAAATCAGTGAATCTGAAATCTTGGGGAGAGGGAAGGAGGGTTGGAAAACAAACGGCAAAACAGAAATGCATTTGGGAGGACGAGCACAACTCTGTGGGTGTAAGTGGGCTTCTCAGAATAAAGGCGAGGGTCGCCGCTTATGGTCCCCGCACCTCAACAAAAACACCAACTCTCTCAACTGTACTGTTAACCGATCTAAGATACTCCAAGCCCAGAAGTAAACCGACTCTTTCAACCTCTTAGCTAAAAAACTGAGAAGGAAGCGAAGGGCCCCAGGAAACACCTTCAGGAACTGAGACCGAGGCTCACTGGGCCTGTGGATACCGCTTCTAGTCAGTCCCGCCCTACACCAACCCCCAGCACGGCCTCCACCCTCTGGTTCCCAGGTTCATGCCCGCAGCTATCCGACCAGCTCGTCCTCCACCTCACCATCCCTACTGAACCACCACGCAACTCCCGAGCACCCCTAAAACCTCTGCCTGGCTCCGAGGAATCTTCCCAGTACTCCTAACATGGCGGCCGAGTCCCCTTTGCTCCTTCGCTCTGGGCGCGTCTGACTTGGAGAATTTTGGGCATTGTAGTTCCGGCGATGGCCTAGGTATCCTGCCAGGACTTAAGAAGACTACAGCTCCCAGAAAGCACCGCTTTCGAGCATGGCTATTGGGGACGTTTGGACAGAGGGATGATGTCATTGCAAAAGCCTCACTGCATTCATTGTGCTACGGTCTCTCCACCCCCTGCCGCTGGGCTTGCGATTGCCGCTCGCTCCAGCTAAGCTAAGAGTAGCAGCAGCACCAGGGCAGGGACTGACTCCAGCCCTTGGACTCAGGACATCGCAGACCTTCCCTTGCGTGCGTGACTCATTCGCACTTCATTTCTGTTTATGCCTGGGGTGGGGAGAAAAATCCCAAACCAGGTGAGTTGAAGTGATTTTTTCAAATGCTTTTACCAAGTTATTCCTCCCGCTTAGTTCTCAAGGCTTTCTTTTGCGAAGCTGTGAGCGGTGGTGAGGTGGGGGGGATTGGGGAGATGCTCGCGGGCGCTGCTGAGGGGAAAAGCTCTGTGCAATTTGGGTCACTGCAAAGAACAACTCCAGCAACCTTCCCCCGCCAAAGGACGGGTGCCTGCCAATTCCCTAGTCGCAACTCCTCTCAACCTTTTTGAGTCGGGAAGAGGGGGCTGGGCTGGGAAGGATGTTGGGGAGTGCTCTTGGAAAATCAGAGGAAGGCAGAGGTGGGGGACTGCAGTCCTGTCACACACGGCCCGAGAGCTGAGGTTTGAGTGGGAAGGGGTGATGCGTGGGGAGAAATGGAGACAGTGATTTAATGTGGTCGCATTACTTTAGAACATTTGTGTGTCGCTTGGACGAGCACACGTTATTAATTTTTAAGATGAACGTGCTCAAGTTTTGTAGGATTTATTTTGTGTGTATGTCTGTGTCGTTTGTCTCGCCTTTTCTGCTGATTTGAGGTGACAGTGTCCTTTAATGGTGCACTCCGTGCCAGTCAGAAACATTTCACGTGTCTGACGAAGATTCTCTGAGGCTGCTGGAAGCAGCGTTTTTGTTAAGTGTTTTCCGTTCTCCGGCTGCTGGATTCAAGAGTGTTTGGAAGTGGAGCCGACAGATTTGTGCTTGTGTGTTTTAAATTACATTGCATAGGCTTTTTGCCACTGACAACGGTACCATAATGAGCTGCTGTTTCCTGAGGCATAGTCACTACTCATAAATAACGGTTTCAAGAGATCGATTAGGGAAACCGGGTTCATTTTAACACATTAGAGAAAGGCAAAGTTAGAAGCGCTGTTAACCTTCATTTGCCATTACTGAAAAGTGCCCATGGGAAGAGTGATCTTGGTTAGGAAAACCAAGGAGCATAGTTTTTTTTGTTGTTGTTATTGTTGTTGTTGCCTTTTTTTTTTTTTTTTTTTTTTTGAACGAACTGGCGTTTAACAGGACAGAAAGCATTCTAACTTACATGATGCTCCTGTAAGAGTTATAGGGATGGTTAGGGCAATAAATATGTTACTTTGAGATAAACAGCTGGCTGGCTTCACAACAGATGGGGCCAGTCTTAGCTGGGAGATCTACAACCTTGGAAATGAATGGACCTGGGGTCAACCACACCCCCTCTTGGAATGTCAAAAGAAGGAGAAATGCCAGAGAATTTGCTTAACTCTAGAATGCTAAACCTTTTCATAGCTGAGTCAGACATGGGGGAAAGTCTTTACTGGCTGTCTTCTGCTGCTGAGCCAATTTTGTTCATTTTAAATTAAGATCCTTAGGTCTCCAAAGTTGTAGCTGTGTGATATTTCGTTAAAAGCTGCTTGATGCTGAATGCAAAGGACAGTTCATTGTATGAGCTTTGTAGTAGAGTGATTTATTGGGATGCCAATGAGCAGCTTTTGAATTTGGGAAAAGATCAACAGTCAGCCTTTGCCTCTCCGTCTGTCTTTTGATGACCCTCTTCTTTTCTGGACACCCTACCCTTCTCTTCTGTACTTTCCTTTATCCCTCCCACCCCCACATCTCTTGAAATTCTGTTTCTTTCCGTATCTCTCCATTTGCAGTTTACATTTATCCTTTCAGTTTCAAAATCTCTCCCTTATCACCATCATATCACATCTGTTTCTCTCCATCTCTCTCCAATCTTGGAACACCCTCCTTGCTCCTCCTCCACCTCACCTAGGAACTCCTGGGTGGATGTAGACTATGTGAATATTTTTTTCAGAGTCCTCTTTGAAGAGGATTTCTTTACCTTTTCTTTTTCTTGCGGTCTGTGCTTGGCAGGATGAGCAGCAATGAGCCTGACCCCTGGTCTGTTTTGTGGTTTCTGTGACAGACATAATTTAGCCCCAGCAGCATGTGAACAATGATATGCTGCAGTTGGGCTCATGCCACTTTTCCTTTCACTGGCACCTGTATTAAGAACAGCCTATGAGTTAGCAAGGTTTTTAAATGCTCTACATGAAATGTTCTCATAATTCCCAAGGAGTAAGTAGTCTTCAAATGGCTTGCCTTATATAATGCATTTTTTTTTCCCTTATCCTTGCTCCAGCTGGTAGTGGGAAGGCTGTTCTTCCCCCCCACCCCCCCTTCCTTCCTGTTCCCTGTGGATTGCTGAGGAGCAATCCAGGTGGCCAAACTGCCCATTTGGTTTTTTGAAGATACATGGAGAACAACAGTTCCTCGCGCCCCCCCCCAACCGCCCCCCGTTGTTTCTTCTCCTTTGTGGAGGAAAGAAGTTTGTTATATTTGTTTACATAACAGCAGTACTTCTCTAGGTGTGGAAAGTCTAACTGCTATCCATCTGGAGGCAACTAGTATGACAGGCAGATTCAGAAGCTGTCCTCTTAGACTTTTTATGCACCACCTTCTCATTCCTAATTTTCTTCTTCTGAAATACTTCCTTACCTACCAAGGTTTCTTTTATTGTTCTAAGGAGAAATAGGCTGAATGCAGCATTAGATTTGGCCCCATCACTGCTGTCTCTGTGACCTTGAATAACTATTCATTTCTTTCTGCTTCAGTTTACTTATTTGCAAGGGGATAATGATCATTGCCCTTTGGTTTACTGATGTTATAGCACTCTATAATCTGGCTCCAACCTATTATTCTGACAACTTACACTGATTGAGCAGCTACCATGTGCTAAGCACTGTGGATACATCAGTGAAAAGAAATGCTTCCCCTGACCTCATGGAGCTTATATTCTAATAGGGGATATACTTAATAAATAATTGCAAGTGTGTTGAATGCCATTTCCAAAAGGGTTGGGTAGGAGTACCTGACATGGTACTTTCCCCTTGTCTGGGGTTATCAGGAAAGGTTTCCTATAGGAAGTGACACTTCAAGAGACTTGGACGGTAAGCGGAAGTAGTAATTCAGGATGGCAGTGGGAGATGCTCATAGTGGAATAAAGAAGATTTCTGGCAGAGGGAACTTCATGTTCAAAGTTCAAAGGGAAGAGTAGTGAACATGAGGATTTGAAAGGAGGTTAGTCAGAGACAGAGCAAGAGAAGAAAGACTAGAATGAAGAAGAATGAGGCTGGAGAGTTGGGCAGAGGCTAGAGAGTAGGCAGTAGTCTGAGCTACAGGCGAATTTTGGTCTTTATCCTGAGTAATGAGAACCTAGCCCAGCTTTAATAAACTAGGTGAACAGCATATGTAGGATGATATTAAAATATTACCCTGCCTGTTAAGTGGAGGAGATTGAAGGAAAGACTTGGCCAGAGTGACTATATAGACAGCACGTAGCAAATAATTTTTGTTGTCTATATGAGGGATGATGGTGCTTAGATCTAGGGTGGTGACAGAAGGTTTAGAGAAAATGGAAGAGACTGGAGAGACATTAAGTTTTGTTTTGTTTTGAGACAGAGTTTTGCTTTTGTTGTCCAGGCTGGAGTGCAGTAGCTCCATCTCGGCTCACTGCAACCTCCACCTCCCCGGTTCAAGTGATTCTCCTGCCTCAGTCTCCTGAGTACCTGGAATTCCAGGCACCTGCCACTATGCCCAGTGAACTTTTGTATTTTTAGTAGAGATGGAGTTTCACCATATTTGCTGGGCTGGTCTCGAACTCCTCACCTCAGGTGAGCCACCCGGCTCGGCCTCCCAAAGTGCTGGGATTACAGGCATGAGCCACCACGCCCAGCTGACACCTTAAGTTTGAAAATTGTAATTGATAAGATTTGTTGATTGACAGGATGGGGGCATAGGGAGAAATGGTAGTCATTAAATGACTTGAGTTTTTTTTTTTTTTTTTTTGAGCAACTGGGGATGACATTTTCAGAGAAAGGGAACACTGAATGGGAACCAGGTTATTTTGTTTTCCAGAAGGGAGGACCTTTGGAAGACATCTAAGATCTTTCACTCTTCCTGTCCATGTGTAGGATGTGGCATGGTGGAGTAGAAGAGAGCTCTGGATGAGGCTTTCTTACACTGGGCACTACTTATTAGCCGTGTGATGTTGGACATACCACATTCTTTTCTGAGTTTTAGTTTCCTGATCTGTAAAATGTATGTATTCCACAAATTGATATTGATCCCTAGTATGGAAAACAACAGTATACTCAATTTACTTATTTATTATAACAGTTTTCTATGCACCATGCTAGGAAAACAACATTGAATAAGATACTGTTTGCTTTGGAGGAATTCACTCAGGTGAGGGAGACAAACATAAATAATCACATACAAGGAGGTACTTTGGCAATACTAGACTGGAGGGTGGCGGTGAGGGATTACGGAGGCGTCCACACCTTTGAGTCTAGGCATGAAGGCAAGCAAAATCTCTCCAGTCTATGTTTCCAGGCACCTAATAGAATGCCTCACACAAATTAGAGACTCTAAATGTTTGTTGAGTGAGTGAATTAACCTAAGTCACTAAGGATTTATTCAAAAGCAGAAAATAGTAACACACTGGAAGAAGACTCAGAGTAATAATACAGATGCCAAATGTAAAATACTTTTAAGAGACCCACTAAAATGTATTCTAGGCCGGGCGCAGTGGCTGTAATCCCAGCACTTTGGGTGGCTTGACGTGTGCAGATCACCTGAGATCAGGAGTTTGAGACCAGCCTGGTCAACATGGTGAAACCCCATCTCTACTAAAAATTCAAAATTAGCTGGGTATAGTGGTGCAGGCCTGGAGTCCTACCTACTCAGGAGGCTGAGGCAGGAGAGTCACTTCAACCTGGGAGGTGGAAGTTGCTGTGAGCCGAGATTGTGCTGTTGTACTGCAGCCTGGGCAACAGAGTGAGACTCTGTCTCTAAAAAAAAAAAGTATTCTTGACACCTTCAGCCTTTGAGATATTTTGTGATGACTTTTAGGGAAATTCAGAAATATTTGAGATCTGTTTTTTTTTCGACTGAACTTCCTTTATTCAAGTTAGTTTCTAAAAAAATTGTTCTAATTGCATAGAGTTCCCTAAATCAATGTGTCTCAGACCTTTGAATTATATAGATAAGTAAAATTACAAAAAATAAAATTGAGCGTACTGTGAACAATAGTATTTTTCTATAGTAAATTAAAAATGCCTTCTCACTTTTATCTCATAGAAAATATATTTAGCTTTATGAAAAATTCTTTACATCGTCTTTTTCTCATTTTGTTGCAGAAATGAAATATTAGAATAGTGTAATAATTTAGGGAACCATTGCCCTATTTTCTTGGCTGTGGGGAAACGTGATGCATCTGCAAAAAAGAGCATTTCCAAGTATGGAGGAATTTAATATGGACCACAGTTAATTTATTTTTAGTTTTTTCTCTATAGGAAGCCAACTTTTTTTTTTTTTTTTAAGAACCAGGAAGCCAACTTTTGAGAACTAGGTAGGCCTCCTCAAGATTAGCCTAACACAGCAGTTCTTAATTCATCCCTGAAAGGTCCTCAGGAAGACCATGAACCTTTGAGATCATGTTAAATTGTATACATGTGCATGTTTATGTGCTGGAGTTCATATGTACGTGCACATTTTTTTTTTATCAGTATGTGTGTGTCTTTGAGCAAATTACTTAATCTCTTTGAGCCTCTGTTTTTTTGTAAGATTGTTGTGAGGTTTACATGATGAGGTCATGTGCTTTAAATGTCTGACACTATGCCTGGTATAGCTGGTGCTCATGGTAGCTGTTTTTAATGTTATTTATCATTTTAAACAGTTTATTTATTGGGTTATGCTTGTTTAGTATCCACAGTGACAAAATGAGGAAAAAGGTAACTTAGTGTAACCACATAAACTGATTCAATGGGAAGTACACAACATCACTGATGTACAATTTTTGCCAGAAATGCTTAACTTAAATCTAACCATGGGGCTGGGCACAGTAGCTCACATCTGGAATTCTAGCACTTTGGGAGGCCATGGCAGGAAGATTACTTGAGCCCAGGAGTCCAAGACTACCCTGGGCAACAGAGTGAGACCCTGTCTGTCTCTATCTATCTATCTATCTATCTATCTAACTATCTATCTATCTTTGAGACAGAGTCTCACTCTGTTGCCCAGGCTGGAGTGCAGTGGCATGATCACAGCTCACTGCAGCCTCTCTGTACTGCCTGGGCTCAAGGGATCCTGCCATCTCAGCCTCCTGAGTAGTTGGGACCACAGGTGTGCACCATCATGCCTGGCTAATTAAAAAAAGATTTCGTAGAGACACAATCTCACTATGTTGCCTAGGCTTGTCTTGAACTCCTGGTCTCAAGTAGTACTCCCACTTTAGCCTCCCAAAGGTGAGCCACCGTGTCCTGCTCTTGTCTCTATTAAAAGAAAAAAAAACAACACCCTAACCACAAAGAAATAATCAGACAAATCCAGATTGTGGGACATACTGCAAAATAGCTGGCTTGTGATCCTCAAAAATGTCATGCATGAAAGACAACAAAATGAAAGGTTTGAGGGACAGATCTATATTAAGGGAGACTGAAGAGATATGACAACTAAATGGAACATGTAATCGTAGATTGGATCTTGGACTTTAAAAAAAGCTACAAAAGACGTTTTCAGGATAATTAGGGAAATTTGAATAGGAGCTGCATATTAGGTAATCAGTAACAATGTTAGTTTTCTGGATGTGATAATGATTCCATTTGTTTAGTCTGACATGTTGTAGATATTGGTGTATGATCAGTTGGCGTTCCTGAATGTTGTCTTCAGGAATGTCATAGGAAAGCTAGAAGGTAGTGATTTTTCCTGGTCATTTCAAGTATTTAATCAGCCTATGGGCTGGGATACCACTTTTTGGGATATTATAAGTGATTTTTTTATATCGTTTCTAAATACAATCCTGTATTCTGTGACTGGAAACTTCTACATCTGGCACTCTGTGCTTGACATTACTAGAGGGAGTAATGCAGGTGGAACATTATCTGTTTCCAAGTTGAAGGGAAAAGGTGCATGAGTATATATCTTAAATTTGTTTTTTGATTCTAGAATTGACATAAGATTGGCTGGGTGCAGGGGCTTATGCCTGTAATCCCAATACTTTGGGAGGCCAAGGCAGGTGAATTGCTTGAGTCCAGGAGTTTGAGACCAGCCTGGGCAACATGGTGAAACTCTGTCTCTACAAAACATACAAAGAATTAGTTGGATGTGGTGGCGCACACCTGTGGTCCCAGCTACGGGGTGGGGTGTGGCTGAGGCAGGAGGATCCCTTAAGCCCCAGATGTCAAGGCTGTAGTGAGCCCTGATCATGCCACTGCAGTCTAGCCTGAGAGACAGAGTGGGACCCGGTCTTAAAAAAAGAAAAGACAAGAAAGAAATAACATAAGAGTAATCAAAATTAATTACAGAAAAACACATGGACTGTATAGGGAAAGTCCTCTTTAATTATGCAAAAAATTATTTGCTACTTGCTCTCTACATATTCACTCTGGCCAAGTCTTTCCTTCAATCTTCTCCACTTAACAGCCAGAGTAATATTTTAATTAGAATGGTGCTACAATTTGATTATAAAGATAATCAACTGTCAGATTTTGGTGTATATTCTTCTGTCATTTTTCCCCATATGTGTACTAATAATATTATAATAAATGTAATTCTGCTTGTTCACTCTTGCTTAATGTATTTTGGGCATTTCCCCCATGTATTTGCATATTGCTCCAACTTACCTGTTTTAATAGTTGTTGGGAACTGTGCTACAGTGAGCCTTTGAGTACCTCATTTTGTTTTGAATTTGTGGGACTATTTCTGTAACACATCATTCAGTGAGTAGAAATACTGAGTCTAACAGCACTAGCATTGCCCCCTGATTTAAATTCTTGTCAGCAATGTTGTGAGGGCTAACTCTACATACCTTTGCCAAGTTCATTAGCTGTTTGGGCTGGACTCTCTTACTAAGGGAAGCTAGTTGTGAAGGGTGAACAGAACAGGGGCAAAAATTGAATTAGAGTTCCTGCTGGTTTTTATGATGGCTATAATAAAGGTTGATGTGCAAATAATGTGGAAATCTCTGGAAGAGAGAAATACATTGTCCCTGCGTGCAACACAGTACAGCGTTTAAAAAGTGAACTGAAACAATAAAGCAGCCAAGAGGTTTCCCCAGAGACTTCTGCAGAAAATTTTACTTTTTAGTTATGGTTAGTTAACTTCACTAAAATGTGGACATCATCAACCTTGAAATGGAAATAATGTCTTCTGCTTACTTCCTCTACATCTCAGTCATGCAACCACATTGCAAAGGGAGAATTTAAGCTCTGCTTTTAAAATATCTGAAGCAGGTGGTTAAAAGGCCCAAGTGTTCATTTTTTTGAATTTCAGTAGGAACATTCAAAGGGCAGATTTTTGGCTTTTTTTTTTTTTTTTTTTTTTTTTTTTTTTTTTTTTTTTTTTTTTTTTTTTTTTCAGAAAAGCAGGTGTGAGCTTTGGAGTGGCTATCAATGAGTCACTCTGCCCTAACAGGAACCCTGGGGAAGAGATTGTGAGGATTGCAGCCATGAATTATTTTCACTCTTTTAGCCATTGTGACTAGGTGGAGCAAGCAAAAAATTTGAGCTCTTTGCTACACGGACAACTTACCTTTTTAAGCCTCAGTTTCTTTATCTATAAAATGGGGATTATTGTGGGGCTCAAAGGAGATGATGTGTATAAAAGGGCTTTGGCAAATTTATGTGCACATACATATGTGCTGTTGTCAAAGGACTCCTGTCTGTAACTGAATCAGTTCACACTAGTCTTCCCTTTAACTCCAGTGCCCTTTGTAGGCTGAAAGAGTTTTTTTAAGGAATTTTGTCTCATGTTCTCTACTTGTTACTTCTTCGGTCAGGTTTTCATGCTAAATGCAAGGTCCTGTGCTGGGTATTCTGATAGGAAAACAAAAGATGGAACCATCTGGGACTTTTCCTTCTTCACCACTTTTATTGTAGGAAGCTAATATCTTTTAATGAGGGTCTTCAATAAAAGATGCTCAACAAAGGTGTATTGTGGATGCTGTCTTAGTCTCAATTCTAGGCAGTAGAATTTAGCTCAATTTTTTACATAAAAATGAGGAAGCAATTTTTCGTAAGTTTAAGTAAACTTGTTTTGTTTTTCAACATGACTTAGCCCTTCCACTTTCAAAAATGCAGATATCGACCCTAGGTAGGTTTTCTGAAAGCAAAACTATATATACTGTTTCTCTAGCTGCTTCCTGTTCTTGCCTTGCCTTCTGATTGAAAATATAAGCTTCATGAAGGCAGGACTGTATGGTGGCATTTACTTTCATATGGTTTATGTTATTTTCAGGCACAGGAGAAGAGTTTTCTGTAGACCTGTTAAGTTCCCTGAAGCTGTAATGTGAACTGTCATAGCGTCTACTGGGTGCCAGGTGGTTTATGTTTTATTTGATTTTTTTCTGACTTCATTTGAAACCTTTCAGACCTTTAGAGCAATTGCAAAAATAGCACTGAAGCCAGGCACAGTGGTGCACACTGGTAGTCCCAGCTAGTTAGGAATGGGAAGAATGCCTGAGCCCAGGAGTTCAAGAGCAGGCTGGGCAACATTGTAAGACCTCATCTTAAAAAACAAATCCCACCTAAAAAATAAACAAAACCATTCCATGCACTTTTTATCTGGATTAATTTGCTTTTGTCTTTACACACACACACACACACACACACACACACACACATATACACACACAGATACTTTTTCTTTTTCTTTTTGAGAGGGAATCTCACTCTGTTGCCAGGCTGGAGTGCAGTGGTGCCATCTCGGCTCACTGTAACCTCAGCCTCCTGGGTTCAAGTGATTCTCCTGTCTCAGCCTCCCCAGCAGCTGGGGCTACAGGCACATGCCACCATGCCCAGCTAATTTTTGTATTTTTAGTAGAGACGGGGTTTTACCATGTTGGCCAGGATGGTCTCAATCTCTTGACCTTGTGATCCGCTCACCTTGGCCTCCCAAAGTGGTGGGATTACAAGTGTGAGCCACCATACCCGGTCTACAGATATTTTTTCTAAGCCAGTTGAAAATAAGTTGCAAATATCACCACACTTTGCCTCTAGGTGGCTAAGCATCTATTCTCTAAGAACAAGGACATTCTCCCATGTAATCACAACACCATTACATGGAAACAATAATATTTTTCTGATTTCCTCAGTCATTCCAATGTCCTTTATAACTTTAAAAAAAATTTTCTGATCCAGGATCTTAACAAGACTATTTACACAATACAGTTGTGTTCTTTAGTTTCCTTTAATGTAGCATATTACCTGTATTAGTCAGGGTTCTCTAGAGACAGAACCGATAGGATGGATGGATGGATGGATGGATGAATGAATGGATAGTCAGAGAGAGAGAGAGAGAGAGATGGGAAGAGATTTGTTAGGATGATTGGCTCATGTGATTCTGGAGGTTGAGAAGTCCCATGACAGGCTGTGTATGAGCTGGAGACCCTGGTATGCTTGTAGCATAATTCAGTCCAAGTTGAAAGGCCTCAGAACTGGGGAAGCTGATGGTGGAACTCTCAGTCTGAGGCTGAAGACCTGAGAGATTGGGTGATGGGGAGGGGACTGCTGGTGTTAAGTCCTGGAGTCCAAAGGCCAGGTAGCCTGGAATTGTTTGTCCAAGGACAGGAGAGGAAGAGCGTAGTGTATTTCAGCTCCAGCAGACAGTTTAACATATTCACCCTTTCTCTGCTTTTGTTTTCTCTAGGACCCCAGCCCACCAACATTGGTGGTGGTTTTTCCACACCTAGTCCACTGAGACATGCTAATCTCTGAAAACACTCTTGCAGACACACCCCAGCATAATGCTTTACGAGGATTTAGGTATTTCTTAATCTAGTCAAGTTGACACCTAAAATAAACCACCACAATACCCTTGCCTTTTTTGCGTTTTATGACGTTGAAATTTTTGAAGATTCCAAGTTTGTTGTCTTGTAGATTGTGAATTGGGTTTGTCTGTTTTCTCATTATTAGATTCAAGTTAAACACTTGTGGTAAGAATCCTTCATAGGTGATGTTCTGTCCCTCCCCATATATCATAGGTGACACCTAATAAATATCAGTTCGTAACATCACTGGTGACGTGAGGTTTGATCATTTGGTTGAGGTGGTATTGCCAGATCTTTCCATTGAAAGGGCACCCTTTTCCTTTTGTAATTAATAAAATTATCTGTGAGGTGGTATCTTGAGATTGAGTATCCTGTTCCTCAATAACTTTAATTCAAAAGTTGTAACATCTATTGATATCCTGGCCTAGGTCAATTGGTATTTATGAAGGATGATTTTCTATTTCTCTCTTTCTTTCTATATTTATTATCTGATAGATTAGCTCTCAGTCCCAACCCTCCCCCTCCTTCAGCTTTTCTTTTGAGACAGAGTTTCGCTCTTGTTGCCTAGGCTAGATGGAGTGCAATGGCGTGATCTCGGCTCAGTGCAACCTCTGCCTCCCAGGTTCAAGCGATTCTCCTGCCTCAGCCTCAGGAATAGATGGGATTACAGGAGCACACCACCATGCCAGGCTAATTTTTGTATTTTTAGTGAAGGCGGGGTTTCACCATGTTGGTCAGGCTGGTCTCGAACTCCTGACCTCAAGTGATCCACCTGCCTCAGCCTCCCAAAGTGCTGGGATTACAGGCATGAGCCATCTCGCCTGGCCCCAGCCCCCTTTTTTAAAATATCACTTGGACTCATGGTTTCTTTTTCTCACAATGTGTTAAAATCTATTACCAGTCTTCTTGCCTTTTTCCCCCACCTCAACCTTATGCTTTTTGTTGTTCAAATTGTCCCAAATGTAGCCATTGTGAGCCTATCTTATCTATTTGGTCCGAAAAGCAGTCTGATAAAGTAGGCGAGATTTTGCACTTACGAGTAAGGAGATGAAAGCTCAGAAACTACAAGTAACTTTACCAGGATCATATACCTAGTTAGCAGGGGTGGCCAGAGGCAAACCCAGTTTCGTTCAACTCAAGTAGGTCCTCCTACTTGGATCCTGCTGCTCCGCAATGCATCCTGGAACAGAATGTCACCTGCTGAAACCAATTTAAAAAGAAAGCACAATCCTTGCATCATTGTTGCTAATAGCAAATAATTGGAAACAACCCTGAGTGTGTACCAGTAGAGAACTGGTTAAACAAATGGGTATGTTTACACACGGGAAAACTATGAAACTGCAAACAAGAATTAGGGTATTCTGTAAATACAGATATGAAAAAATCTCCAAGGATATATTAAAAGAAGGAAGACGCAGAACGGTATATACTTGTGAAATAAGTTGGGGATAAGAAAATATATTCAATTTTGCACACAGAAATGCTGGAAAGAGGCCAGGCATGGTGCCTCACACCTGTAATCCCAGCACTTCGGGAGGCCAAGGCAGGCAGATCACTTGAGCCCAGGAGTTTGAGACCAGTTTAGGCATCATGGAAAAATCCCATATCTACAAAAAATACAAAAATTCACCAGGCATGGTGGCATGTGTCTGTAGTCCCAGCTACTTGGGAGGCTGAGGCAGGAGGATCACTTGAGCCTGGCAGGCTGTGAGCCAAGATTGCACCATTGCACTCCAATCTGGGCGACAGAGTGAGACTGTCTCAAAAAGACATTAGAGAAGGCTGCTTTAGCCATTGATGGCTGGTCAGAAGGCAGAGGGAGGCTCTAAAAAGATCCCAAGTGTGGGAGCCTACAGACTGGAGCTTGAATTTGTGTTATGGCATTTTCAAGCTGCATGATCTTGGGCAAGTCACAACTGCTCTGAGATTCAGGTTCTTCATCTATAATAGGGGATGTCTACTCTCCAGTGTTTCTTCACAAGGTATTTATTACAAGGAAAATAGTTACAAGGAAATTACAAGTTACAAGGAAAATAGTAACTTCACAGTGGAGAAACATGGCAGACACCACCTTAACTAAGTGATCAACGTTAACACCAGTGATGGGACAAATCAACATCTGAGAAGTTCACAGTATCACTCGTGTGGCATTCCAGCCAAAAATACAGAACCTGATCTAATCAGAAATAGCTGAGGAAATATCTGATAAACCCAAATTGAGAAACATTCTACACAGTATTTTTTGTACTTTTCAAAAAGGTAAAGGTCATGAAAACAAAGACTGAGGAATGGCTCTAGATTAAAAGTGACTAAAGACACATTAAAAACCAAATGCAACATATGATCCTGGATTGGATCTCAGATTAGAGAAATTTTATTTTATTTTTTGCCATGAAGGCCATTATTTGGTCAATTGGTGAAGTTGGAATAAGGGTTGAGATTAGAAAATAGTATAGGATGAATGTTAATTTCCTGATTTTGATAATTATACTGTGGAAATGCAAGGACTGCCCTTGTTTTCTAGAAAATGCTAAGTATTTCAGGGTAAAGAAGTGTTTATATACAGAGGGAGAATGATAAAGCAAATGTAAAGCATTAATATTTGTGTAATCTGTGTGAAGGGTAATTAATAGTTTTCTTGCAGCTTTTTGTAAGTCTGAAATTAATTAAAATTAAAGAGGTAAAGACGGAGAGAGGGGAGATGCTAATAATACTTGGAGCACAGGGTTTGTTGCAAGGGTGAAACAAGGCTCAGGTCTCAGCACAGTGCCTGTCACCTGGTGTGCTTCCCAGTACAGGCTGGCATTGTGGAATGGGCGAAGCTGACAGTAGCTCTTAGCCATCATGTGGGAGCCAAATTAAAATTGGCCTGTGGCATATGGTGACAGTATTGTTCTGAATCCACAATTGGAATTCTTGGTCTGATGAATAATTTTCTCCCTTATTTATAAATTCATTTAATTGCAAAGTCTTATAAAAATACACACATCAAATCACATTTTGTTATCCACTTAACAAATCATCTGAGTATAGTGTTAAATTTATGTGAAGTTGTAATTGTCCTAGGAAAGCTAGGGTTAATGGTCACTTTCCATCTGGGCCATTTTGGGGCCAGTATTAGCATTTGAGCAATTATCTCTTACCTTTTTTTTCCCTTTCCTCTCCCTCACCCCAATGCTCAGTTTCTGATGTTCACAGAGAGCTATTTTAATTAGCCATGTCAAATGTTAATTGTTATGGCAGACAAAAGAAACTTGAAGAAGCTTTTCCTTCCAAAACTCAAGAACTTTGCTTTCTAAGAGCTAACTTTGGAAAGAATGTTTCTGGCCTGGAAAATTTAGGTAGCAGCCAGAAAAGGAATTCATGTCCTACAGGAGTGGGATAGAGAGCTCAGTTTCTTTTGAGAGAGATTAAAATACATACTTCTGTCTGAAATAGTAATAAAGATCTATTTATTTTTTTCATCTTTTTGCAAGAAGCCTGAAAATATGAATGATTAAATTCAAAATAGATTTAGCACTTAAAAAAAACAACAACCCTCAAGTAATCCAGATTTTAAAACGTTTCTGAGATATCATACAGGCTATTTTGCTGAGTAAGAAGATCCTTAGTGTAACAGTTAAGCCTGTCCCTTGAAGTGACCAAATTTCTACCTCCTGGAGCTACAGCCATATAACTCAGGATTCCAAATTCAGTGATATAAATCTGTATTTACTGTTACTGCTGTGGAACCGTCCTGTTTTGACTATTACCTGCCATAAATTGTTTGGTCTTAGAATTCTGCATGCTTTTTGCTTTTAAAATTATGGTCTGGAAGCAAAATGGCATATTTGCAAGTATAGTAAGTTACTTTCATTCTATAACTTTATAATAATAATATTGGCAAACTTTTTTTTTAGTTTATGACCTACCAAGTACTGTACTAACATATTATATCATTTAATTTTAGCAAAAACCACATGAGAAATCTGAATCTCTGAAAACTTAAGTAGCATGCTTAAGATCATATGACTAGCTAAGAGGCAGATCCAGGACCAGAAATCAAGACTATTTTACTGCAGAGCCTGTGCTGTGTGATTTTTCTACTGGACAATTTGCAGTTTTATGTGGAAGATGATTCATTTTTTCACCTTATAATCTTTAAAGCTGAGTCATTTTTTACTTGATAGGTATTTATTGAGAGCCCATCACATGTCAGGCACCTTGAGAACTCTAGAGATGGATGAAACACATCTTTATAATTAAGGAGTTCACATAGCAGCATTACTCACCATGCCAAAAGATGGAAGCAACACAAGTACCCAATGATGGACGAATGGATAAACAAAATGTGGTATTTACATACAGTGGAATATTACTCCGCTTTAAAAAGGAAGGAACTTGTGACACATGCCACAACATGGATGACCTTGAAGGCATTACGCTAAGTGAAATAAAAGCCAGTCGCAAAAAAACGTATATTGTATGACTTTAATTATATGAGATATTTAGAGTAGTTGGACACAAAGAAACAGAAAATAGAATAGTGGTTACCAGGGGCTGGGGGCAGGAGAGAAGTGGGAAGCTGTTTAATGGGTGTAGAGTTTCAGTTTTACAAGATGAAAAGGTTCTATAAATTGGTTACACATCAAGGTGAATATACTTCACACTATTGAACTGTATACTTAGAAATTATTAAGATGGTAAATTTTATATTATGTATATCTTACCACAATTTAAAAAACCAAACAGATACACCTTATGTCTTAGTCCATTTGTGCTGCTATAACAAAATACCTGAGACTAATTCATAAACAACAGAAATTTATATCTCACAGTTCTGGAGGCTGGAAGTCTAAGATCCAGGCACTGGCAGGCTTGGTGTCTGGTGAAGGCTACCCTCTGCTTCTCTACTCTTGTGCCTGTTGGATGGCGCCTTGTTCCTGCATCCTCTAAACGGCATAACTGCTGTGTGGTCACATGGTGGAAGGGACAGAAGGACAACTTGCCCCCTCAAGCCCTTTTGTAAGGTGCTAATCCCTTCATGAGGATGGAGTTCTCATGGCCTCATCACCTCCTAAAGTCCCCGCCTCTTAATACAGATGCATTGAGGATTAAATTAAGTTGCAACGTGAATTTTGAAAGGGACACAAACCATTCAAATCATAGCACTCCTTTACTACTTGGTAGAAAGTGATCAGTAAGACAGGAAGGACTGAGAAGTAATAAATGTTAGAAATGACCTCCAAGACACAGTAGTTCTAGCCGCATAATGGAAGATGGATAAAATTTGTGTGTCAATGAGGAAGGTGAGAAGGGCAACTCAGGGGAAGGGAACAGTGAGCAAAGTTATAGAAATGCTTTCAAGTCCAGTTCTTGCAAGGAACAAATCTTCAAGTACATGGTTCTATAAAGATGGGTGTCACAGCCATCTTCCCTGTGGTCAGAGACCTAAAAGCAAAGTCTTCATCAGGTTCATGAAGTTGTGGTGTGCTAGACAGGTGCTCATTCATGATTCATTCAGTAAACATTTATTTAGCACATAGTGTCAGGTGTTATGCTAGGCACTTTATGTATGTTGGCAGATTTAATACCCTAACAACTCTGGAGCTATTAATAGCTCCAATTAACAGATACAGATGCAGAAATTGTGACTCAGAGAGGGAAGTAACCTGTCCAAAATCACATGACAGGTAGGTGGCAGAAGCAAGACTTTTCCTGTAGAGTCCATGCTGTGTCCACTAAGCCACACACTTCTTCTTAGGGGTGATGTCTGCTTTTGAATCACAGTCAAAATGGCACCTGGCTTCCACTACTTTCCATCTTCTTGCTGCTTTTAAGGATACTTTACATTTCTGAGGCTCAGCTTTCTTTTCTTTTGCTTTCTTTCTTTGTTTTTGTTTTTGAGACATGG
This sequence comes from Cebus imitator, assembly GCF_001604975.1. NCBI lineage: Eukaryota > Metazoa > Chordata > Mammalia > Primates > Cebidae > Cebus > Cebus imitator. The sequence continues at coordinate 2,427,542 of NW_016107489.1, forward strand.
TTTCGTTCTGTTACCTAGGCTAGAGTGCAGTGTCATGATCACGACCCACTGCAGCCTTAACCTCTCAGGCTCAGTCAATCTGCCCACCTCAGCCTCCTGAGTAGCTGGGACGACCAGTGCACACCACCACATCTGGCTGATTTTTGTATTTTTTTTTTGTAGACACGGGGTCTCACTGTGTGGCCCAGGCTGGTCTCAAACTCTTGGGCTCAATTGATTCATCCTTCTTGGCCTCCCCAGCAACTGGGACTACAGATGTGTGCCACCATGCATGGCCTCAACTTTCTTTTTTGTTGTTGTTGTTAATGTTGTTTTTCCTAGCCACCTGGATGACCAGGGACAGGCTCAGCTTTCTTATCTGTAAAATGAAGGCCTGTATTAGACCACGTTATTTCTGAAGTTTCTCCCAGATCTAAAAACCTAATTTATTCATTCATCAAACACTAATTTTATCTATATTATATACCAGGTATTGTGTTCATGGGTAGCAGCAATCAAGATTTTGCAGTACACTGTTTTTGTTTGTTTGTTGTTTTTTGAGACAGAGTTAAACTCTGTTGCCCAGGCTGGAGTGCAGTGGCATGATCTCGGCTCACTGCAACCTCTGCCTTCCAGGTTCAAGCAGTTCTCCTGCCTCAGCCTCCCAAGTGGCTAGGATTACAGGTGCATATTTTTAGTAGAGATGGGGTTTCACCATGTTATCCAGGCAGGTCTTGAATGCCTGACCTCAGGTGATCTGCCCACCGAAGTGCTAGGATCCGCCTCCCAAAGTGCTGGGATTATAGGCGTGAGCCACCAAGCCCGGCTGGCAGTACACTGTTTTTGACTATAAAGAGATTGGAAGCTAATAAAAGAGATGGTTATCATACAGTATGATCATAATACTGGCAGCGTACATATAGATAACTATTTAGAGGAAGGGCATGTGACCCTGTCTCGGATGAGAGGATGTTAAGAGGAAATGACTCCAGGAATATAATAAAGAAGACCACAAGAACCTTATCCTTCCTGTTGTCCCTATGGTCATAGGCATGTTTTCTATTTATTTAGAGAAAGAGTCTCCCTCTGTCTGTTACCCAGGGGGTGGAGTGCAGTTGAACAGTCTCGGCTTACTTGCAACCTCTACCTCCCAGGTTCAGGCATTTCTCCTGCCTTAACCTTCTGAGTAGCTGGGATTACAGGCATACGCCACCACTCCAGGCTAATTTTTGTAGTTTTAGTAGAGATGGGGTTTTGTCACGTCAGCCATGCTGATCTCAAACTCCTGACCTCAAGTGATCCACCCACCTTAGCCTCCCAAAGTGTTGGGATTACGGGTGTGAGCCATTTATTAAATCCATTAAAGCTTTCCCAAACTTTTTAAGTCTTGTGGAAAATTTAGTTATAGATGACAGTTAAGTGCCCAGCAATGTGCCAAATACCTATAAGGTTTAGAATCTCTTTTAGATTAGAGAAAGATTATAAGGTTAAAAAGGGATCTGTGATTTTTGTGAAGGAATTTAGGAAGCATAGAGCAGATTAGTAAGAGACTCAAGGGTCCAGAGTTATTGGAGATCCATACAACTAAAGTCACAGATGGTTATGCTTCAGAAAGCAAGTGAAATTGCCAAGACACTGGGTAATATATGTGACTTTCTCAAAGTTACTAAGTACTTGTAATTACTAAGGATTGGAATTACTAAATATACAATTTTAATACTAAGAAATTGAAGTGGAGGTTGAGGGGCAAAAGTTAGGTACTAGAAGGAATTCCTACTGTTGGACCAGAATGCTTTCCAAGACCTTAGACAAATGTTTTTTACTCCTGTATCTTGGCAAGTAAAATATCAATCTTGGGCATTAATTTTAAATAAAAAAAGAAAAAAAAGTTAGGCACTAACATTAATTGAACAGCTGTGCTATGCCCTTTGCATTTATAATTTTATTTCATCCTCCCCACAATCCTGTAACATAGGTGTTCTTATCTTTGCTTTATAAGTACAAAAACGGAGGCTCAAAGAGGTTGTGACTTGCTTTTAAGGTCACAGCTGGCAGGAGACTAAGCAGTGGTTCCAGGCTCCTTCCTCTACTTCATGCTCCTTCAAAACACTAGACATTCTATTTCTGGATGAACTACAACAGGATACAGGGCATAAATACCTCTCTTTCTTCTATGGAGCACAGGGAATTCATGATAGTTAGGGGAGGCCAGCTCTTCAACTTTTCTAACACACTGAAGGACAGCTCCAGTTCCCTGTGTCTTCCTTCTGAGGTGGTAGATCACCAGCTCCCAAGGATAAATATTTTTTACTAAAACATTAATATATTATTACCACCTTGTCCCCCACTGTGTCTTTTCCCAGCCAATGTATGAGTGTTTGATCTTGGCAATTTGTCTTTTAGAAGCAGCTCATAAAAATGACGTGAGAGAATGCTGATAGAGGTCAGCTAGGTTTGTAGTGGATCCCCTCTCCCTCCCCATGAAGGAAAACTTCAGCTCATTTGCTCCAGATTCTATGTTTGCGGCTCTGAGAGACCTTGTCATCTGGTTCTTAGGGGCCTTAACTATAAGATTATGACAGGATCACATGGAAGTCTCAACACTTCTAATCTTCTGCTTCAGGCTCCTTCTTCTCTCAAGGTCCCCCATGAACACAGTGTCTTGTCAGGGAATGTTTTCCCAGCTGGCTTTGGAGGCAGGCCATACATCTCTCTCCAGCCCTTTAGCCCTTGCTGTTAAGTTCCCACACGTGGCTGTGTGCAAGATGGAAAACTAGCTTCCAACATGGGTTGATGTATTATGGCAGCATGGAAAAGTCTCCTCTGGTAAGACCATTTCTCTTCCTTGATATTCCATAGTTTGGGCTATAGTGAAATGGATAGAGGATCTGAGGTCAGGAGATCAGAGCTCAAGTCTTGGCTCAAGTCCCAAATCCTGGGGCTGTGAGCACTTGACCTGTTTGAGCCTGTTTTTATAGCTGTAAATGAAGGACTGATGACAATCCCAGCTTCATCCTACTGTTCCGAGTCACATAACTCAATGTATAGTATAAATGGGCTTTATAACAAGCCTGTAGCATGTTTTACAGATGCCAGAGCTTATTCTTAAAGACCAAATTTGGCTAAAAGAGAAATGTTTCTGGAAATTGAGCAGGAGGCCTGCTGTGTCATCACTGGTCTCCAGTTCCTGGCAAACCTGATTATTGCTCAAGGAGGCATTTGTGGCATCATTCTCCCGTTTATTTTTGTAATCTCATTTATAGTGTTGTAAATGCTACCAGAAGCTTTGGTGATTCTTGAATACTTACCTTTGAAAACTGTAGCCAGGGTGGTACACTCATACCCAGAACTGTTTACCCCAGAGTAATTATTTGAATTCTTAGAGCTATGTGTGATTCATTTTCCAATAAATTCTGGGACAGCAGAGCTGGCTATGTATGATAAATGAGGTTTATCTCACTTGCCAGATTCTGCATGGCTGAGAACTCCTGAGGGTATCTTAGTAGGTAAGCCCTATGTCAGGCCTGTTACAACTTCATACGTGCTTCTGGGAATGAAATGAGAGTGGGGAAAAGAGTATTTTTTTACTCTAAGTGCTTTATGAATTTAAAGCTAGAAGCCCTTGGAAAGTGAAAGGGTCTTTCGTGGATTGTCATCAGTTTGTTGGAATTATTACCCTGTTCTGACAAATTTTCTATATGTTCCCTAGAGACTTAGAGATCATTGCTTACTTCCACCTTCTTGCCGCTTCAAATGATAGCTCTTTATTCTTCCTGGCTATGTTAGAACTCTTTAAGTTATGGATGGAAACAACCCAACTCTAACTGGGGTAAAGAGAGAATTTGTGGGAAGGATACTGAGGTATTTTATGTAACCATGAAAAGAACAGGCACAGCTAGAACCAGGAGGTTTTAGAGCAGGTAACTTCCCTACTGGCCCCCAAATTTCAGTGGCTCAATACAAATGAATTTTATTTCTTGTGCATACAGCAGTTCAATATGGTTATTCCTGACTAGACCATCTGTAACGTTTCAGGCACCCAGGCTTCTTCTCTCTTGTGACACCTTTGTTCTTAGAGCTTTCTCCTTTTAACCTGCAGATGGAGAAGGAGATTGAAGGATCTCCATGGGCCAGATCTGAAAGTGGCTTATATCACTTGACATCTATCCTCATTCTATCAACTGTAATTTAGTTTGTGACCCCATAATTTAGTTGTGACCCAGTAAAGGAGGCTGAGAAAGGCCTGTTTGCCCAGGAAGAAAACAAAATGGGTTTGGTGAACACCTAGCTGGCTTGAACCACACAGGGATTCAAAAATTAAGATTTCGTCCCTTGCCTTTGCTTCTCTCCTACATTGCAAGGCCATTGCATGGCCACAGATTGTTCCAAAACACTAAGTCTTACTGTGGTTACCACCAGAGAGGACTGACTCACACTCACACTGGCTCCCAGGAAAAAAATCTCAATCAGTAGTGATTGGACCAGTTTGGATCCTGTGACCACCCCTAGATCAAACAGCAGTGGCCAGAAGAACAGGGTAATTTAGTATAGATGTGGCCACTGGGAGCTCCTCGTGGGCTGCTGTTAGAGAAGGGAATCACTGTGAGATAAAGAGTTGTCCCATTTGGCCAGGTAGCTCACACCTGTAATCTCAGCACTTTAGGAGGCCAAGGCAGGAGGACGACTTAAGCCTAGGAGTTCGCGACCAGCCCTAGACAACATAGCAAGGCCCTGTGTCTACAAATAATAAAAATTAGCCAAGTGTGGTGATGTGCCTATAGTCCCAGCTATTCAGGAGGCTGAGGTGGGAAGATCACTTGAGCCCGGGAGTTCAAGGCTGCAATGAACTATGTTCATGCTGCTGTAGTCCTGCCTGGGTGACAGGGTGAGACCTTATCTTTAAAAAAAAAAAAAAGTAACCCCATTTGCCATCCACCAAAAGGGCTCGACCTCTCCTCTTATTTCTACTCTTGTGGAAAATTTAGCTCAATTTTATAGTCCTTTTTCCAACCCGTATTACTACAGCCACACCAAATGATTGCATTTCATTGAGTCTATGTCACCATCAATTCTAACATGTACAATTATTTTATATACCACTGAGAAAAAGAAAATGAGGTTCCTAATAAACTATCACAAAATGCTAAGGTGCCATTCATTATAAAATGCACCCTAGTTTTCAAGCTGTCAAAAAAGTAAGAAAAAGTATTTTTAGAATTGATGAAGGATCATATTTATTACTTTAAAGCAAAGCTCTGTATTTTCATGCCTTGGTACCACTGCTCATTTTGTTTCTTCAGGCCATTTAAAAAATACTTGTAGGCCAGATAACAATGAATAAAACAAATTCAGCTTCTGCCTTCTTAACTCTTACTGCCTGTCCGCTTTTCATCTTCAGAGATCCCCTCTCCTCCTTTTCTGTTATCCTGTTATGAAGTACTTGCTGTTGCCAGGCAGTCTTTTGAACACTAGGGCTCAACAAAAATATGATGATATCCTTGTCCTCAGGGTTCTTATGGTGTGGGTAGTAAGGGCAGTGGGGTGTCTAGAGACAATCACGTAAACAAATGAGTAAATAAAGGAGTTCAGGTCCTGTTAAAGTCTTCTTTTTTTTTTTTTTAAGAGAGGGTCGCAGCCTCAATCTCCCAGGCTCAAGAAATCGTCAGCCTCCCAAGTAACTGAGGCTACAGGCATGCACCATCATGCCCAGCTAATTGTTTTTATTTTTTATTTTTGGTAGAGATGAGGTCTCCCTATGTTGCCCAGGCTGGTCTCAAACTCTTAGCTTCAAGTGATCCTCCCACCTTTGCCTCTCAAAGCATTGGGATTATAGGTATGAGCCACCATGCCTGGCCCCATTATTAAAATCTGTATAGGGTACTGTGGGCCCCAAAAGGAAGGGCCCCAAAAATTCTGCCTCGAGGAGTGAGAATAATTGTACCATTCTTATTCTTACTGTTAAGATGATTGTACACTATTAAAAGAGTAATAGTCTCTTTGGAGAATTAATGTGTAGTTATTTCCAGAGATGTCTGATAATAATCAGTAAGTAGGCCAAGGTGTTTTCCAAAACCTATTTGAATCACCTCAAATTTTCTAATGAACTTTACCTTCAAAAGGCACTTGTTCCAGCCTGGGCAATGTAGTGAAACCCCGACTTTACAAATAATTTAAAATAATAATTAATCAGGCATGGTAGTGTACACCTGTAGTCCCAGCTACTCAGGAGATTGAGATGAGAAGGTTGCTTGAGCCCAGTAGGTTGAGGCCACAGTGAGCTCTGATCACGTCACTGTACCCCAGCCTGGGCAACAGAGTGAGAACCTGTCTCAGAAAAACAAAAAAGTAGGCACATGTTGGGCTCCTTTCTTTTTGCAAACATTAATGATAGTTTGCAAGTACTTTTATAGCAACAAAGGAAGCCATTATCAGATTTATCTTATTGTAGAGGCAATCTGCCCTTCTTTACATTAATTATCTATCTACTTTAAAAAGATTCTTTTTAACCATGTGGTTCTTTTTCGAGCTTGAGTGGATGCCCCAGGCCACATGCTCCAGCAAGAAGAAGAGCAGAGCATCCAAGAAGAGCAGAGCATCCAAGAAGCAGAGCATCCACTCAGGGCCATGCTGGGGCCCAGCAGCAGGGCTTATAGCAATGGAATTTGGAGGCTTTTTGGGCCTGAATCAGTGAGCAGCCATGGCAGGACCTTTCCTTAGAGGGTCGCAGAGTTCAGACAGCACGAACCTAGTGCAGGATCCTTACCTCTCAAACAAGGATGCAAACTAACATTAAACTCATTTTTGTTGGCTTGAAAACATGCGAAGACAACCACAAGGTTTGGGAGGTAAAGAGATTTTTTTGAGGTTCATAGAAAGGTCAGCAGAGGGCCAATGTTTCTCTGCCTCCTCTGGCTATTGGAAAAATAAAAACTTACCTACTGAGTCAGGGAAGGAATCTCAATTTAAACTACTCATCTCTCTTCTGGTTTATGAAGAGCTTGGAAATAAGCATTGGGATATTCGGGATTTTTTTTTTTTTTTTTTGAGACAGGGTCTCACTGTTGCCCAGGCTTAGTGCAGTGGTGCTATCATGGCTCACTGCAGCCTTGACTTCCTAGGCTCAAATGATCCTCCCACCTCAACCTCCTGGATAGCTGGAACTACAGGAATGAGCCACCATGTTTGGCTGATTTCTTACTTTTTTTGTAGAGATAGGATATCACTATGTTACCCAAGCTGGTCTTGAACTCCTGTACTTAAGCGATCTTCCTGCCTTGGCCTCTTGAGTGCTGGAATTAGAGGTAGGATTTTTTTTTTTTTTAAACCTTCTAGGCCAGTATGTCTAGAGCAGGATGCCTGGGGAGAGGGTGAAATTTGTGACTCCATCTCATCATTGAGCATATGGGGCCTTGTGGAGAGAGGTGAGCATCCATCATTTTTTTTTTTTTTTTTTGTAGAGACAGGGTCTTGCTTTGCTGCTCAGGCTGATCTCAAACTCCTGGCCTCAAGCCATCCTCTTATATCCCAAAGTGTTGAGATTACAGACATGAGCCAGAGTAACCAGCCCCAAGTTGCTTCTTTTTTTCTTTTCTTTTTTTTTTTTGAGACAGAGTTTTGCTCTTGTTGCCCAGGATGGAGTGCAATGGCACAATCTCGGCTTACTGCAACCTCTGCCTCCTGGGTTCAAGTGATTTTCCTGCCTCAGCCTTTTGAGTAGCTGGGATTATAGGCATACGCCACCACACCTGGCTAATTTTGTATTTTTAGCAGAGATTGGGTTTCTCCATGTTGGTCAGGCTGGTCTCAAACTCCTGACCTCAGGTGATCCACCAGCTTTGGCCTCCCAAAGTTCTTAGATTATAGCCATGAGCCACTGTGCCCAGTTCGTATGGTTCTAAAGAAGCCAAGTTGCTTCTTTAAAGGGAAGGAGAAAAGACAGAATCTCTAGATCAACTTTGTGATTTATAAGTACCTGTAACAGTATGACAATGAAGTGTGTGATTGGAGTATACTTGTAAATGGAGATGCTCTACTGAGGGATGGTAGAAAAGCACCCTCAGCCCTTTTCAGAACTCATTGTTAGCAATAAAAAAGAGGGAAAGTGAAAGAAAAAGAAAAGAAACCCATCCTTTGAAATCAGCAAGAGGTTTATACATAGCAGTGATTTATGGGTGAACAGAGGAAGAATATTAAAAGAGAAATTGCTGGCTGTTTATTTTGGGAGCGTATGTGTAGTCAGAGAGTTGAGGCAGGGAGCTTTGTTTTTTCTTTTACCTTGCACTGTCTTCCATTAGTGTTAATAGGATCATATATTTAAGACTTTCCTTGGCTTGTTTCCCTGACATAAATGTTTGAATTCCTTGTTTGGGATCATGTATTTTTAACAACAATAGAGGAAAAAGAAATAATGTTGTGAGCTAAATTATTTTATATGCCTTATTGTGGATGTGATTTATTCTCTTGGGTCCATGGCTATTAAGATTATCAGTTTAGATGATCTGTATTTCTGATAGCTATTTCTAGATAGCTTTATAATTTGCCCAAGGGGTTTATTCAGGGGATGGCTACATGTATTTTTTATTTGGTGGAACAAGGTGAGTTTTAGTCCAGTTATTTGAGCTCTAGGCCCTTCCAGGTGCCACTGTCATCCAAAAGGCCAATGGAGTGGATTGTTCCTCTCATCGTGGTGTCCACCCTGGGGGCATTTATTAGGCAGTCACTTGATACACATTGACCTGACTTGCCCCCTTCGTAGAGGATTTAGCTCTTAGGGTTGCTGCTGCAGAATTCATTTATTCAGTGACCAAATAGCAGTTGAGTTCCTGTTGTGCCTTTGGTATTGTTTCAGACTTGGTACTACTCTGCGTGAAGAGTCAGAATCAGACAATTCAAGGAAACTCAGCAGAATTAGAATGCTAAAATGTCAGGTTTTAAAGGGACTTTAGATATAATCTAATCTAGGGGCAGCAAGCTATTTCTATTAAAAGGGCCAGAAAGTAAATATATTAGGCTTTGCAGGCCGCATATGGTCTCTGATGCGTATTATTCTTGTTTTTACAATCATTAAAAAATGTAAAAATTGTCTGGATGCCGTGCTTCACAGCCGTAATCCCAGAATTTTGGCAGGGAGGGATCACAAGGTGGGAGGATCACTTGAAGCCAGGAGTTCGAGACCAGTTTGGGCAACAAAGTGAGACTCCCTTCTCTACAAAAATAAAAATAAATTAGCCAGGTGTGGTGGTACACACCTGTAGTTGTAGCTACTTAGAAGACTAAGGTGGGAGGATGGCTTGAACCCAGGAGTTCAGGATACAGTGAGCTATGATCACGCCACTGCACTGAAGCCTGGGCAATAGAGTGAGACCCTGTCTCTTAAAAAACAAAAGTACAAATTATTCTAGGCTGGGGGTAGATGTATAGGCTAGATTTGACCCATGAGCCATAGTTTGCCATTTGGTGATCTAATAGATTCCTCTCATTTTAACGAAGAGGAAACTGAAGGCCAGAGGGTAAAGTACCCCCCAGCCCTTTTTCTAAGTGGTGACACTTAGAAAATGATCCCTAGAGGTCAGGCCCATACCTCATAGTGCCAAGTCACTTACATCTGTATAGCTTTGGTCCCAAAGGAAGTATGAATCTTAGTTAATTTTAAGACACTGGGTGCCTGTCACTTTCCAGGCATGGTGTTTGGGATTAAGTATGTACAGTTTGGTACAACGAAGCCTTAGCTCTTAGTCAGCTTAGTTTGTGCAGGCAGATGAGATGGCTGTGTGGAATGTGGCATACAGAGACAAGCAGTGGGTACTGTAGAAGCACAGCCAGGCACTTCTCCTGAAGTGAGTGGGATGCTTCTGTGGATGAATGAATGAATTCATTCATTCATTACACACACCCCCACCCCCACCCCCACTTATGTTTTGGAAGCATCTGCCCCACCTAAAGGAATGGGACAGATCAGGATCTGGCTTCCCCCAGTTACTTTTTTCTTTCTTTAGGGATTGATAGCTATATATGCCTGGGTAAGTAATGAGGTTAAAGAAACTAAAATGAAAGATTCAGACAACTACTGAAGAAAGGTGATTTATTTGGCAGTTGCTTTGTTTCATCAATTTATCTGGGCAGTGTCATTGAGACACATATGAAACCATATAAAATCAATCATAGAGCCTTTTAATATTCCAGAGCTTGAAGGGATTTTAGATCACTTAGCTATAACCTCTCACTTTTTTTGATTTTTTTTCTTTTTTTCTTTTCTTTTTTTTTTTTTTTT
>NW_016107489.1:2437819-2446448 GCF_001604975.1 Cebus imitator
TGTTGGTCAGGCTGGTCTTGAACTCCCGACCTCAGGTGATCCACCTGCCTTGGCCTCCAAAGTGCTTGGATTACAGGCATGAGCCACTACGCCCGGCCTATAACCTCTCATTGAACAGATAAAGAGCATGAGGCCCAGAGATGTTAAATTACTTACTCTGGGTCACACAGCTAATTATTAGAATCTCAGGGTGGATTTTAGATACAAATAGAACCTAGTATAACCACTCAGATAATAACAAAGATTAATAATTATAGCTGACATTTACCTAAAGTTACTATGATATGTATAGTCATATATATAATCTCAATTCTGATGGTAACTCAATATAATAGGTTTATCATACCCGTTTTACAGCTGAAGAAACAAAACTTTTTGAGAGGTTAAGTCAATTTTATCCAAAGCCACTAGGCCAATAAATGGTAGAGTCAGGATCTAGGCTCAAGGGCTTAACCATGGCAAAGCTCTTTATTCCAATTTGACTAAGTGCTTAGATTGTGCTTCTCCATTAGTTTGTGACTTCCTGGTGGGCAAGAAGGATGCCCTTTTCATCTGTGTTTTCCTACTCTGGACTTGGCATATATTATTTGCTCAATAAATGTTTACAGGGTGCTGTAGCTCATGCCTGTAATCTCAGCACTTTGGGAGGCCAAGGAGGAAGAGTTGTTTTAGCCCAGGAGTTCAAGACCAGCTTGGGCAAGATGGCAAGATCCTATCTCTAGAAAAAAACAATTATATGGGCACAGTGGTGGATGTCTGTAGTTTCAGTTGCTGGGGAGGCTGGTGACAAAGCAAGACCTCATCTCTATTAAAAAAAAAATGTTTACAGAATAAATTAATCAATTCATGCTTTAAACAGTTGACACTCTGATGACGAGTGAAGGGGAATTCAATGTCTGTGTTAGACCATGTCTCATCTGCTGATGGTTAGTCCTTTCATGAGATAGACTAATGTGGAGATTTGGGCTAGGAAAGCCTATTGCTCTACAGCTGTTTTACAGTACCCCTGAACATTTTTGGGAATTAATGTGTACAGTAGAATTCTCTTTGAACATCAAAGTTTCCTTGAAGACCTGATAGCCTGCTTGGTTTCTCTGAATCTGATGATGTTTGTAGAGGCAACTGGAAGATTCTCTCTGTATGTGGTACCTTCTTTTTCCACAACCATTTTCATTTAAGACTGTAGTTTCAAACTATATTCTGAAGCATCCTGGGGTTTATGGGCTAGAGAATCAAGGAATTCTGTAAGAAAAATGAGGAATGGATTTGGCTTTGAGCCAAATGATGCCTAAAACAAATGTCTTTGCTGCATTAATTCTTCAGTTCTGATGAACAAGAACAACAAACTCATTAAATGTACAGTACCTGGCAATATTTTCTTGCCTTTCTTATGTAAGTTGGATGTTTTTCTCATCTGACAATGGTAATACATGGGATTGCTCTACTGGACTTTTTTGAAGTCAAAGACCTTGAACAGATTTGTAGAGATTGTTCTAAAAAAAAAAAAATCTTCCTACCTGGATTACTGTTTTTTGTTTGTTTGTTTTTATATATAGAGAATGGGGAGAATGGGCTTTGTTTGCCATTCAATCTAAGCAGAATTTTTCTATATGACATAGTAAAGCTGAAGTCCTTAGATTTCAGTTCAGAAAGATATATCCTTTGAACCTAGGCCTCTGGGTTTGTTCATGTTAGTCAATATACAGCATTAATAATTGCTGCATATCACTTGGGAGAAAATCCAAATTAAATAAAGAAGGCTTTCATTAGGTTATGAATATACAGATTTAGGTTATATTGGTAAGATTCTTTAGGGATATTCAGGGGGTAGAGATGAATACAAGATACCCTTCTCATTTGCAGGCGTTTGAGAGATCTCTTAAAATAAAGAAACACAGGAATATTTGTTTTCCAACATAAAATAATTCAAAGACCTGCCCATGTTTTTTGCCAAAGCTTTGTTCTTTTCAAGCCCCATCCAATCCTCCACAAATTTTTTTTCTGATTATATCAGGAAGAAAACCTCAATGGCTGCTTGCTGTTAACACCTACCTTTAAACATTTCTTAACTATTAAGTCTTTCATTTAACTATGTCAGAATATAACCCTGGTTTACTGCACTTTGTATCTACTCCCTCCCCTCTCAGCAATAGCAGTGTTGCCTCCAGTAAAAAGGGGAACGGGGTGGGGGATGGAAAGGATCGGTTCACTGCAAGCTAGCTTGCTATGTTACCAGGTAAATAGAGGTGTGTGGGTTTTTTCCTATCGAATTTTTTATTTTGAAAAATTTAAAACAAACATATTAGTACAAAGGACAACTAAAAAACCCTTTACTTAGGTTTGGTAATTGCTAATATTTTGCCACATTTGGTTTATCTTTCTTTATAAATACATATTTATACTAGGCGGTGGGGCAGACATCATGATCCTTTATCTCTAAATTTATCAGTATTCTAAATGTAAGGCGGATATTTTTCTTCATAGCCATGATACCAATATTATGCCTTAGAAATTTAATATTGATTCCATAATGTCATCTAATATAAGGTCCATATTTAAATTTTGCCTTTAGTCACCTAGCTGATAAACAAATCATGTCAAAACTTATCGGCTTAAAACAACCACAGTTTATTAGTGCTCATAATTCCGTGGGTCAGTTGGGTGGTTCTTCTAGTGTGGATTAGGCTCAGCTGATCAGTTGGGCTCCTTCATACCTCTGGAGTCAGCTGCTGGACTGACTAGGAGCTAGCTGGTCTAAGTCGGACTCAGTTTGAATGGCTTGTCTTTGCTCCAGAGGAATCTCTTATCCTCCAGCAGGCAAGAACAGCCTTGTCCCCATAGCTTATGGGCAGGTTCTGAGAGTGGAAGAGTGTAAAGTCTTTTAAGGCCAAGGCTTGGAATTGGCACCCTGTTGCTTCTGCAATCTTTTGGTCAAAGCAAGTCACAAGGTCCTCTTGATGGGAATAACTGCAAAGTCATATTGCTCAAGGGCATGGATACAGGGCTATGAACAATCATAGCCATTTTTGCAATCTATCATATGCCTATTGTCCAAATACTGTTAATAATAATGTTAATGTTATAATGTTAATCATTATAACTGTCAGTTTGTTTTTAATCCAGGATCCAAACAAGATTACACATTAAATTTAGTTGCTATGCATCTTTAGGAGTCTTCTCCCTTATTTATGTTTCATGATTTTTTTTTTAAAGATTCCAGGCTTTTTTTTTTAACAATATCTCACAGTCTGAATTTGTGTAATTATTTCTGCGTAATTATATACAGGTTAAATATTTTGGGCAAGAATTCTAAATAGCTGAGGTTGTATATTTCCCATTTAATCACAAAAGGAGACACATGATGTTAGTTTGTCCAGATCATTAATGATGCTAAGTACAATCACTGGCTAAAGTGGGGGTCTGCCAGATTTTGCAGTCATGAAGATGCCATTTCCTGGAGACAGATTTGTTTTAAGTCTGGACATTTGGTGTTAACATTCTTCCAATCACACCAACATATATTCATGAGATACCTATTGCATATCTAGTCTGATTCAGTGCTATGGGGATCTTAAAGAATGATAAGGAATGTTCCCTTCTGAAGAAATATATAGTTTTCTTGAGTCACTCTTTTAAAAACTGAACAAATAGTAGAGGAATGGTGATTCTAAGTTAAAAACTTTTTTTTTTTTTGAGACAGAGTCTCACTCTGCTGTCCAGGCTACACTGCAGTGGTATGATCTTGGCTCACTGCAACCTCCGCCTCCCGGTTTAAAGCCATTCTTCTGCCTGTCTCCCAAGTAGCTGGGATTACAGGCGCGTGCCACCACACCTGGCTAATTTTTGCATTTTTAGTAGAGAGAGGGTTTCACCATATTGGCAGGGCTGATCTTACACTCTTGGCCTCAAGCAATCTACCAGCTCAGCCTCCTAAAGTACTGGGATTACAGTCATAAGCCATCGCTAGGTTAAAAACATTTTTAAAAAAGTTTTAAAGTTAAAAACTTTATGAAAGCTTTTTTTTTTCTTTAGCTTAATTAAGTATACAAATTGAACACCACAGGGTAACCACTACCCAGATTAAGAAACAGAATATAACCAGCATCTCAGTAAGACTGATTTTTTTGCAGCCAGTTAAGCCAACCCAATTCCTTTCCTCTTTGGGGCCTGGTGTGCAATAGCTGCAAACAGCGCTTACTTGGTAGTGTATGCAGCCTGTTTCTTGTATGAATTGCTCTAAGAGATCTCGGAGACAGCCCTTTCAATGTACGTTCATGTCTCTGGTCTTGTACTGTCCCCAGTGTAGGCTTCAAACAGTGGAGGTGCCTTTGGAAACCCTCAAGGAGCCATGGCCAGGGTTCATACTGGCCAAGTCATCATGTTTATCCACATCAAGGAGATGTGATTGAGGCCCTCCGCAGGGCCAAGTTCAAGTTCCTTGTCCACCAGAAGATTCACATCTGAAAGAAGTGAGGCTTTACAAAGTTCCATGCAGATGCTTTTTCTTGTTTGTTTGTTTGAGACAAGAGTTTCGCTCTTGTTGCCCAGGCTGCAGTGCATTGGCACAATCTTGGCTCACGGCAACCTCCGCTTTCCAGGTTCGAGTGATTCTCCTGCCTCAGTCTCCAGAGTAGCTAGGATTACAGGTATGCACCACCACGCTTGGCTAATTTTGTATTTTTAGTAAAGATGGGGTTTCTCTGTGTTGGTCAGGCTGGTCTCAAACTCCCAACCTCAGATGATCCGTCTGCCTCCACCTCCCAGAGTGTTGGGATTACAGGCGTGAGCCACTGTGCCCAGCCTTTTTTTTTTTTTTGAAGCAGAGTTTTTCTCTGTCTCCCAGGCTGGAGGGCAGTGGTTCAATCTCAGCCCATTACAATCTCCGCCTCCTAGGTTCAAGCAATCCTCCTGCCACAGCCTCCCCAGTAGCTGGTACTACAGGCACATGCCACCACACCCATCTAATTTTTATATTTTTTGGGTAGAGATGGGGTTTCACCATGCTGGCCAAGTGGTCTCAAACTCCTAGCCTCAAGTCATTCGCCTACCTCAGCCTCCCAAAATACTGGGACTACAGGCGTGAGCCACCATGCCCGGCCAGTGCAGATTAATTTGAAGACATGGTGGCTCTGGGATGAGAAGCGGCTCATCCCAGATGACTGTGGGGTCAAATGCATCCCCAGTCATGGCCTCTGGGCAAGTAGCAGGCCCTGCATTCATGAGGGCTTCCACTCTGCTGCTCCCTCCTAATGCCCACCAATAAGTCCTCCTTCCTATCCAGAAAAAAAAGATGCTGATTTTTAACTGTATAGAACTTATATCCAAATGGTCATTGTCCTTTTCAATGCCAAGTTATGAGTGATTCAAGAAAATCAATATTATTTTAAGTTCAAAATAGTGTTATTCAATTTGATCACTCTGTACTGTATTCAAGCTTGATGCAGAGTAACATGTCCAATTGTCAAAATCTCTTTTCTTTCATTTCTGTCTTAGAGCAGAAGGTGACTTATTTTCCAAGGGTAGCCTTTCCTTTGTGTGTTCTATCCTCTCACCTATTGAGGTGCTAGGGTCTGGTCCTTCTGTTTCTTTCCTGCATCTTCTCCATCTATCTTCTGTCTTCAGCTTTTTCTTTTCTTTTATCTCTTGCTCCTCACCTTATACTCTTATTAACAGTCTTGCTGCTTCTTCTCATCAGGCTACTTACTTTTCTTTCTCTTTCCCTCCTTTTATTGCCAAACTTCTTAAAAGACTCCCTCCTCTTCCTCTTTAACCCATTCATCCAGTTGCCCTTTGAAACTTGGTTTCTTTCCCCACAGTTCCAGAGAAGTCCTTTGACAAACTCCGACTTATGAAGTCAGCCATTTGTTTAGCCTTTGTTCTTTTAGATTTCTGCTTCCTTTGGAAGTCTTACTCATCTTGAGAATGCCTCCTTCCTCAGTTTCCATTGCTGTGTGCTCTTGGTTCTTTGCCTACTGCTCGGAGCTCTCCTTTAAGACTTTTGACTACTCCAAAAAAGAGCAGAGTCACCCAGGCTGGAGTACAGTGGTGTGATCTCAGCTCACCGAAGCCTCCACATTCCGGGCTCAAGTGATCCTCCCTCCTCAGCCTCCCACGTAGCCGGGACCATAGACACATGCTACCACACCTGACTAACTTTTGTATTTTTTGTAGAGATGGAATTTCACCATGTTGCCCAGGCTGGTCTCAAACTCCTGAGCTCAAGGTATCTGCCCACCTTGGCATCCCAAAGTGCTGGGACTGCAGTTGTGAGCCACTGTGCTTAGCTGAAAATGGCACTTTTTAGGACCTTTTATCATAGTCTAAGTGTTGTTATGTTGGCAATTTATTTGCAGTTTGAAGATTGTAGTGTTAATGGCAAACTCTAAATTAAATTGATGTACATTTTCTGTACCCTAGTTTCTTGATGCTATGCCTAGCAGGAACTCAATAAATGTTCATTGAAATCATTCATTCATTCAATTATTTATTTATATGTTCAATAAATGTTTACTAAATGACTAGTTAGTTAATTGAATTGTTTGTTAATTCAATGGTAGATTCCTTTTTTTCAATTTATCTAAATATGGGGTTTGTTTTGTCTTTTCCTCTCAGCCTTTGTGGAAGTTGTTTTTCCTAATTTGGGCAATTACTAATTATATGACTCTTGGATAAGTCACTTAACCTTCAGAAATCAATTTTCTGATTTTTCAACAGGGAAGATAATAGTGGCTGCTTTCTGGGTTGTTATAAGGATTGGATTTTTAAAAAATGCATGTTAACACATGCCTAGCATATAGTTATAGATCTGTAGTAATAGATGTTAGCTATTCTTCTTTTTTTTTTTTTTTAGATGGAGTTTCTCTCATGTTGCCCAGGCTGGAGTTCAGAAGTGCGATCTCAGCACACTGCAACCTCCACCTCCCAGGTTCAAGGGATTCTCCTGTCTCAGCCTCTTAAGTAGCTGAGATTACAGGTGCCTGCTACCACACCGGCCTAATTTTTGTGTTTTTATAGAGATGGGGTTTCCCCATGTTGGCCAGGCTAGTCTTTAACTCCTGACCTCGGGTGATCTGCCCACCTCAGCCTCCTAAAGTGCTGGGATTACAGGCATGAGCCACTGTACCTGGCCTCATTATTATTCTTAATAGAATGTATCAGGTACTAGGCTTTGGTCCTCACAGTAAACATCCTGAGGTAGGCATTGCTTTCCCCCCATTTCAAAGAAATAAATTTAGACTCAGAGAATTTAAATAATTTGCCAGAGGACACAGCGCTAATAAATTGCTGATATGGGATATCCAATTCCATAGCTTGTCCCTTTTACCTACACCAAAAAGCTTTCGGCATCTTGTATGACACTTAGAAATGAACTAGGAGTCACTTTATAGTGACCAAAATTAGCTAACATTCTCATTTGCCTTCTGAGAGGTAGGACATACCAAGGGAGTTCTGGCTTGTTGGAGAAACTCCAGTCCTGAAGGTTAGATTAATTAAGATTTTATCTTGAAAGCACAGAATTCCAGAGTTTAGAAGGATTTTATGTAGCATTTACTCTATTCAATTACTGAATTCTCTCTCTATCCCTCTAGTCAAGGGGTCATCTATTTTTTTCTTTAACCCTTCTAATGACAGAGAAGTCATCATTCACTCTCTCCTACTCCCAGGGCAGCTCACTTCACTCTGACCTTGAGATAGCCTTTCCTTACATCAGGCTGAACTCCTTCCCTATGTCTGAATTAAGTGGAACCCGTTTCCTAGGGCATCCATTCAGATTCTTGCACTTTACTCTCTATCATAACCCCCAAACACTTTATCTTCACCAGGGTAGCAGCTTCAGGCCTTTAATTCCTAGTTACCCCTGAACAAGCACAACTGGGTTTTACTTTTTTTCTTCCAAGTGTGATATAGTTGGCTATGTCATGAGCATTTTGCTTCTCCTCCAGTTTTTCTCTTAATACATGGCACTGCCATCTACCCATTTATTTAAGGTAGAAAACCAGGAGTTTGTTCCCTTTACCATTCGTACACCATTTGTCAGCAAGTATTTTCATTCTTTTTTAAAAAATTCATTCAGCTGGGGGTGGTGGCTGACACCTATAATCCCAGCACTTTGGGAGGCCGAGGTGGGTAGATCACCTGAGATCAGGAGTTCAAGACTAGTGTGGCTAACATGGCGAAACCCTGGCTCTGCTAAAAATATAAAAATTAGATAGGCATGATGGAGGGTGCCTGTAATCCCAGCTACTAGGGAGGCAAAGGCAGGAGAATCACTTGAACCCTGGAGGCAGACAATGAGGTGAGCCAATATCATACCACTGCACACCAGCTTGGGAAACAGAGCAAGACGTCGTCTCATAAAAAAATAAATAAAAATAGAATTCATTTGTCTTTTTATTTTTTTGATTGTAATTTCAAAAATTTTATTAAAAAAAACAAGTATCACCTCAAGTATTTTCTTTCTTATCCCCAAGTATAAAATCCTCTCCCCTACCATTACACTAGTCCAGGCCACCATTCTCTCTCCCCCATTCCTAAGTCTTGCCTGCTCCCTACACTCCCTTCTCCACAGAGCAACCAGAATTACAGAATTATCTCTCTCTCTCGGTTTTTTTTTTTTTTTTTTTTTTTT